>NC_142384.1:8910559-9213059 GCF_059441005.1 Hippichthys cyanospilos
CCCTGGAGTTCCTTCAAGTACCCCCATTTGAGACCCACTGATTTCAATCATATTGTTTAAAATTGCTTACAAATACATCAGTAATGAATAATAAATAATGAATAACAATAAAGCGTTGGCTTAGCACAACATTTGAATCCCTACCATTGAAAGTTTCAAACTGGAGCTGCGAGCGTTTACACTCAACTGCCCATGAGCTCATGTGTGCGTACGTCATGGAAAACTGTATTCCTTCCCACAAAAAGAGGCATTTGCTAAGCGGGGCATAGTGTCAAACAGGTTTTTGCTTGTTGTTTTGTTTTTAAATGCAGGTTTTTTATTTGGAGGTGCGCTGTCAGCGTGGCTTAGCTAAAGAAAACGGTTGTTTAGGCAAATGAATGACAGGACAGACGGGGAGGTTACTGGAAGGTGTGGACATCGGATGGCGCTTCCGAGCAAGGTTATCTGGATTAGCAGGAATTTGCGTTCAGATAACAACAATTCATGAGATCATATTTTTAAAAAGAGAGAGAGAAAAAAAAAAAGAGAGCTTTGAATATAGATATCTGAAATGGATGACTGGCGTTAAAACAAGGAACCGTTTGAAACAAGCAAAACAACCCCCTGGAAAAATGCTGTCTTGCGAGAATATTTTCCGGGGAAATGCAAACTTCTGTCGGGTCACGAGAGTTGATAACGGCTTGCGTCTTTGATGTTAAGTATGAGAAAGAAATAATGAAATCAGCAAAGCTGCATAAGGGAGAAATTGCTTGTAGTTGAAAAATTGTTTGCGTTCAGCTGCACATTTCAATTCATTTTAGTATCATGGAAAACGACATTTATTTCAAGTTCCATTTAAAAAGCGAAACTCGTTCATTCTGCTCTACAAATTCAATGAAACTACGCTGATTTCTACTGTATATTCAAAATAGCTTTATTCCAGTGGATGTGTTTCCGTTTTAGTTACGTATGGAAATTCTCATTTATTTCAGAAGATTCACTTGAAACTCATTCAATATGTGATACAAATTAATGAAAACTTTACACAAATTTTTACTATAAACTAATTCATCTTGAACCTCATATAACTCATATTTCTAGCAGTAGTAAATACATTACTAAAAATAGCGGTAGTAATTACAAAAATTTAAGATATTGACAATAAATTATAATGTTCAGTTCCGCTTACAATGTTTTATTTCTCATTTACTAGAATTTCCATGATTAAATTATTTTTTTAACAACTATTGTCTAAGAATGTTTTACACATATTTAGATCAGTAGCATCTTTTTTTTTTCTTTTGAGCCAGGAAGCAACTTCATAAAGAAAAAAGATGTAAACGGCCATTAGCGTAGCTTTAGTTGTAAAATTAGCAGAGTTCAGTAAAGTAATAGGAACAATGTTTAATGAGTTGATTTTTTTTAACACTTCATAAAAATGACTTTCATCGCCAAAGTTAACGCTTTAACTTTGTCAGCTCTAGTCAGAATACAACAGTAGTAAAGCTACGATCAGAATCAACTCACATGAATGAATTTAACTTTTCTCTTTGCACATTTTAATACACCGTTTTGCTCTCCATTTTTACCATTTCAAGCTGTGCAACCGGAATCATAAAACGCCACGATAGTTTCGCCCCGAAATATTTTGTTTTAAAAAGCAGGTTTTCCTATACGTCATTCATTCTATTGTGAACTTTCAAAATCACTTTAGGCCACCTGGTGCTAGACAATGAAGGGATATAAGTTGACGTCTCAGTGACTAAACGTGATGCCAGTAAACTAGTGGCAAGAGAGACTCACTTTAAGGGAACGCCATCATCACCATCATCATCTGGAAGCAAAGTGTTTTCCTCTCAGGGGGTCTTGTCGAGTGTGTCACCTCCTACTCCCTCCATTCAGTCTGCCAAAACAGGGGTTGAAGTCAACTACCTATTTATATTTGTGTGATGCATTTTCATAAAATCGGGGTTATGTCCCCCATTGTGAAAATGGAGAATGGAGATTATGAAAACAATCGAAACTATGTTTTTACAGAAATCCCAAAATGGATTACAGTTACAGTTTCTGTCAGAGGGCCGGGATGACTGTGATAAAATACATTTTGGGTGTATTTGTCACACTTCCAACTAGTTTTGAAATCAGAGAGAGGGTGAGGGAAAAAATGCGCTTGCAATTTCAAATTGACTTACAAATGTGATATTTTGACCGGAAACTTGAATTGGAATGGGCGTTTCGCGGGCCGCGTGAAATGATGTGGCGGGCCAGATCTGGCCCCCGGGCCTTGAGTTTGACACCAGTGCACTAGTGTATTTTGTGAATGCTGCATGGATTGAGGTAATGTTAGCGCAATTCTATCCTGTCGGCAGCGCTATGAGGTTTCATTTGACGAATGCATGTGGATGAAACAAAAGCCTGCTGAAACACACGCGCACACCGAGTACTGATGAATGAATCACTCATAAGTTCACTCACAAGGCTATTTCAGAGGTAGTTTCTTTTATAGGAAAAAAAGTGATGTCCTTTCATTAGCAAACAAAAGCAAAAAAAAAAAAAAAAAAAATCCAAATGAAAACACACACACACAAGCGTCCAATCAGGAGCGTGTGAACCAGTTGGCTTGGCCATGGTACAAGTCGCAATAGGTCGGGCGTCAACATGTTTGACTAGTGGCAGTCGCTGGTCAGCTACATGTGCAATAAAGGCTAGTTACCATGAATTTCAGACTATAAACCACTATCATTTTCTCATGCTTTGAACCCTGCAGCTTATAGTCTTCTGTGTCCCAGCTGCGTTTTTTTACAAACCACCAGGGGGGCAATCTTGTGATAAACAAAGGGATACGGACAAAGATGCTATTGAACTGTTGATTTTGCATTTGAACTGCTATTTTAATTGCCACCGGGGGGCACTATCCACTAGTCAATGCAATCTGTCATGTTACTGTTGTGTTGGTGCAGTATTCTATGAGTGAGTTAGTGAGTTAGTGTTATTTTGAAAATGTGTTCATGCTGCTCTGATTTTAAAACATCCGGGCATGTTTTTTAAAGTCATGTCCCAGACTATCGCAAATTTTTATTATTATTTGCAAAGTTAACTATGCTGGTTTGTATTCGCCTTCACAGCGCTAAGCTAGCACCTTGTATTACAACAAAAAATTCTGCTTATTCAACTACTAATTTCACCGTGTATCAGATTGTGACTATAGAGTGAAGAATATGGCGAGGATGTGTGGTGGCGTGAGTAATGCGTGAAGGGTTTCCTGAGGCACCGCAGCAAGTGACTCACACTTCTCAAACTTTTCAGTCAGTTCCTTGAATTTTTACACAGAGAACATTCGCGCTACGGTACATTTGGCTCCGCCCATTCTTACAATCTTATCTGTCTCGTCATGCGTGTCTGTGTGTGTGCATGTGCCGAAATGATTGTTTACTAATGCTTTTTTTCAATCACTTGCGTTAATACAGGATTTGATTCGTCAGCACTAAAAACACGTGCGCTGTATTACGATGATGTGACAATCATACAAATAAAACTATTTTCATTGGAATGTAACCGTAAATATTCACGGAATGTATTTTTGAATATACTGTGAGTTTTGCTAATGTTCCTCCTGCTGCAGCTGTGCTCACGTAGAAGCAGGTATAACAACAATTCTGATTAAAAAAAAAAAAAGACGCCAACTGCTGCTTCTTATCAATTTTATGAGACCTTATCTCAAATCGCAGGTGGTATCCGATGTTGATGACTTGTACTATATAGAAATACATCAGAAACTGACTTGCTTTCATCGGAAACAAAGCCCCAAATTGCCACGAGCGGGCTTTCATTTCCAACCAGTTGATTACACGTGGGAGACTGAAGATGTACTAAAAATTATTTTTTTTGTTGCTCTCAGATCATTTGTGGTTGCGACATGTCGAAAGAGGACATTTGTTTCAGGATTTTTTATGCTGTTTCGCAACGTTTCATTTTTCCTGTTTCCTGACCAATGTCGACACTCGGGGGGTATGAAACGTGACAATTTCGAGATAAAAAGCATGAGGGCAGGATGTGTGTCACGCTAGCAGCTAGCGCTTTGGTGAATGCATGAATGGCCCAATTTCCAGTCATCATGTGTGCTTTATGACTCAACCTGCTGGAAAAGGGCTTCTATAATCGCCTTTACTCCACTACTACTACTACTACACCGACTATTATTACTCTTTACCCTGTTATTACTAGGAACAAGGAAAGAATATTTTATGTAAATTAATTCACAAATTTACTCAGTCGCCTACTGCCCACAGACGACTGGGATAGACACCAGCTGGCCAGCAACCCTAATAAGGATTAGATAAAATATTCACAGTAAAAACACAGAACAGCAGGGGGGGATGAAGTATTTGTTATCGTATTACAAAATAATACAGTCAGAATTATAATGACAAAGTCCAAATGTTCCTTGGAAAAAAAAGTTATTTATACATACATACATACATACATACATACATCTCTCTCTCTCTCTCTCTCTCTCTCTCTCTCTCTCTCTCTCTCTCGAGAGAGAGAGAGAGAGAGAGAGAGAGAGAGAGAGAGTAATTTAATGTATCAACAGCTCAATTTTTATTTGAGACAGAAGCTTGATTTTCTGAAAAAGCATCACACACACACAGTTTATTACTATCATAGTGGGGACATCTCATTAACATAATGCATTTTCCTGTTTCCTACCCCTAATTTTAACCATCACAGCAGATTGCCTGAGCCTAACCCTTACCCTGACCTTAACCCAAATCCAATTCAAACCTCTAGATTAAAAGCAAGCCTGAACCCCCAAAAATAGGTCAGAACTTGTGGGGTCCAGCAAAATGGTCCCCAACTTGTGACAAAAAACAAGCTCGCACACACACAAACATAAACATAATATAGAAGTGTGTGCATGTGTGTATATAGCTAGTTAGCGAGGAAGGTAGGTAGGTGTATTTTTCAGAAAATAATTACTTTTACTGCAGTATTACTACTTTGGTTTTTAGAAGAAGAAAAAAAAACACGTGTCTGTTGGTGACTTTCTTTTTACGTTTCCCATTGTACCAAATGTCGCATGGCAGCATGTTAACCAAACGGCAGCACAAGCGTGCGATCGGATCCTGTCTGATGATTGACTATACAACAGGGGATAAGCCCGAAGTCTGTCATCCTTATCTTATCGTATCTTAAGCGGCATTGACACGGCAGAATGACTCTGTGGCCAGCGGCCGCGGGAATGACATGAAAGCACAAAGGACGCAACCCCACCCTCCCTCTGGAATCCAGGGAAGCGGTCGAGTGCTTCGCAGGAAAAGTGCGACGCTGATTCACGGATTCAGCAGAAGGGAGGCTTCGCTTCTCTGCTCAATGTCAACAATGGAGCATGTTTTATGACGCTGTTTTTTATGGCAAGATGCGATCACATTTTACTAGTCTTATTTTTTTTTCCATGTCCTTCAGTGTCCAGCTGTTTTTTTTTCTTCAAATATTGTAAGCCTACTTGCCTATTTCACTGAATCATATTTCAGTGTGATCATAAAAAAAAACAGCAATTCAACAGAATGTCCTTGATTTAACGTTTGCAGACAACAGCGTGTGATTCAGCTGACTCAAAATCTAAAGTTACAGTTGTGCTCATGAGTTTACATAGAACGATGTGAGGATGTACTTATGATCCATAATCTATTATTTCTCTTTTAAAATGTAACCATCATCATTAACTGTTATTATTATGGAAAAACACTGTGAATTAGATTTTTAAATCTTTCAAAAAAAATCATATTATATATATATATATATATATATATATATATATATATATATATATATAATTACAAAATTTGATCATTAATATCTTCTTCATTAACTTGCGTCACTGAACAGGTTTTATTTGTGGATTATTTGGTTTCCTGAAATTATTTTTTTATATCAAAAGAAATATACACTGTCCTTTCATTTCATTATTTTTATGATTAAAATCGAAATAAACACAGTTCATCAAGAAAATAGGGCTCACAGAAAATGCATGCGTTTTTTTCATAATTTTCTTTTTAAAGGTCTGTAAAATACACCTTTTTTTTCTATAATTACTAAAAACTACTAAAAACAATCCAATTCCAAATGCAAATACTATCATTTTTTTCCAAAAACAAAATTGGTCACATTATTTCAAGTGGGATTTTTTTGGGTCACTGATTTTTTTTTTTTTTTTAAATAACTGTATATTTTGTCTTTTTCCCCCCCGATTTAGTTCAATCACCACAAATGAGTCAGTGCATTTCTTGGAATGATGACAATCACTGTTATCTTGCATCACAGCTCGCTTCAGACGAAGCAGCCACATCACCAACGAGCACTCTAATCGTTCTTGTCAATAAAAATCTGAAAATACACCCGTTCAAATTCTTTTGCTGGCAACTGTTCATAGAAGTGTACACTTTGAGGACCTGTTTGTTATATAATAATAATAACAACAGGTTTGCCAACAGTTCCTGGTCTACTAAAAATCATTTTATCACCACACACTCCAACAGGCTGCATTGTAAAAGTAGTCTGATTCTAAAAGTGTTTGTTTGTCCTGTGGTGCTGGTTCTCGAGCGATTACAACAAGTACCACCTAAAATAAAAATAAAAAACAGTACCAAGTATCAGACCGTCACATAGCTGCACCGGTTGTTCATTAAATAGCTGCTGAAAATAGCTCGTCGTCTTCTGAACACACTGTTTGATACATGCAATTTCTGAAACGTATTAAAAAAGAATGATTTGCATTTGTAAAGATTCCACGAAACAGCAAAAATATTTAATATTCTATGTCAGGGGTTAGCAAACTTTTCGAGTCCGGGACCTCTTTTAGAAAGAAGATTTTCCAAGATTCCATTTGCAACTGTTGCAACGGTCAATTTGACAATAATTATCATCTATTTTGACAAATTTCAAAAACTATTACATTAAAATAACTTTACAGGATTGATTGCTTTATTGAATACATTCATACATATATATATCTGTTCACTTCCTCCGCGAGCAGACCGCATTTCATAATCGAGCAAATAATAAGGTAGGCAATAAAACCAAAACAAAAGGTGTGTTGCAAAGAGTAACTTAGAAAAGATGCAGGACGCATGACCTCATGGACTGGACCTTGACACTTTTAGGCCTTATTAAAGTCAGAATTCTAACTTTAAGTGACAATTCTGACTTGATTAGCAGAATTCTCACTTTAAAGTGAGGAATCTGACTTTATGATAGAATTGGCACTTCATTGAGTTTAATCAATTCTGTTTTAATTTTCAGAATTCAAAGAGAGAAGTCAAAGAACAAATTTGGAATTCTGAGAACACAGCATTGTAAAATTCTGACTAAAAATCTAAATTCTGAGATTAGCCTAAATCCTCAATTTAAACTCAGTATTTTGACTTAGTTTTTAGGTCAGAATTATACCTTTGAAGTAAGGATTGTGACTTCATCGAGTGACAATTCCGAGATCAAACAATCCTTCCAACTTTTTGTCTTCATCGGCCCTCTAATCCTCTTCCCTATATTAGGCATTGCCTCATTGGCCGCTGTGTTTCTGGTTGCCATGGCGCGGCTAACGAGGGCTCTGTTTGCGCAACTGGAGTCGTCACTTCAATCCGGGAGAGCCTCCAGGCCTTCGTCTGCGGCGCTGACTCACAGGGTGTTTCCCGACACAGTCGGGATTTCTGCTCAGCTGACATTTTTGTTATGTTTTGTTTGCTTTGAGTGACAATAGTTACATAACATCCGGAGGGCAATCAGGGACTCCCTCCAACCGGATCGGGGGCCAAAATTTCCCACAAGTTTTGGAACATTCCGCATAGCTTTGTACGTGTGTTTAAATGCACGCTAGTGGCAAAAGAATGCCCTAAAACCTTTACAGATGACCCCAAAACCTTACTCCGTGTTTTGGTTATCTACTTTTTGAACAACAAGGAGCTGAACAGCAAAGGTTTTGTTTTCTTTCTTTTTTCCAAAAATGCTCACTTCTATACCTGTCTGTGGCTCTTCCAGTCACCATTTGACCTGTTGATGAAACCCGCCTACACTCGAAGCTCAATGGCAAATTCCCTCTGAGAACATCCTGTTTCATCTCGGTCTCACAATGTCAAAATGTGAACCGCGTTATGAACAGGCGTGTTTCAGAGAAATTCTAATGAAACCAGGAAACTGTAGTGGATTTTGCCACAGAGAAAAACAGAAGTTGTGCAAAAGTATTGAAACATTGAACAGTTGGAAGGTCAAAAGTTTAGCGGTCAAATTAAAGACCATGTAAAGTCAATTTGCGACCAAATTTGTTATACATGTTTGAATGTCTGCAAATCACTCGGTTGTGAAGATTTAAGATTTGTTCAGCTTCAAAATTCTTATCCACATCATTCTTTGATATTTTTTTTTTTTTTTAAAACTGAGAATTTCACCGTGTTATCCAGCACACTTTTGTCCAGCAATAACCTAGCTAGCTACACCCAGAAAATGCATCTTGTAGAGGGCCTTGTTGTTGGTCCTGAGTGCTTGCACCTCTTTCCCCATGGAAAAAATTGTGAGGGCTAGGCGGGAAAAAGAAAGTGGTCAAAAAGAAGCCCGATTCTACAGTCTGGCCTTCAGGCTGGCGCAGCCATTTTAGAGCGCCTCGTTGCTGCCCATCAATGACCAAGTGAAATTTTTCAACTCGGTGAATGGACATATCTTGCGGCTCAAACTTGTGGTTATGTGTCAACAAAAATAACATACTATAGACAGAAGCATCACTTTTTAAAGGTTGTAAAAGTATTTGATTGACATTCGAGTGTGCTGTGGCTTTAAAGGGACAGTGTGTAAGATTTAGACCGTTTTTCATTAAATAGGGATAAATTAAATGATTGCAAATTTCAAAAACTCACAAATGGATGTGTTCTTAATGTTCAACCGTATGTTTTAAATACAATCATGGGTCTAGTTATCATTAAATTATATTACATGGGTAGTGGCACTTCTCCAGAGGCGGCCATTATATGTTATAGCTACGGACAATGGTAAATGCAGCACGTGCAGCACCTCCCGCTGTCCGTAGTGGAAAATGGTCTAAATCTTACACACTATCCCTTTAAAGGGGCCGTGACGGTCTTTAAATACTGTCCACAATGTCATTTCCTCGACCAAAACATGCATCCATCCATCATCTTGACCGCTCACCCTCACCAGGCCCGCAGATGATGGAGACTATTCCAACAGCGTGATCCAACAGGGCCAAAAACAGACCTTTTACTGACATTAAAATGCAAAACAGCAGCATTACACTGCTCTCACTAACATGCGCTCTTTCTATCAAAACCAGTCCCTGTGGGAACCGAGAAGTCTTAACAATAGTTCTGCCCACGGGTGAATTATTTACTGCTGATGTTGACTGTCCGGTTTTGAGCTCCCAAACAAACATTTTGTCCACTTGAACATTTGTACAGCAAAACGTTGGTGTTTACTTGGCCGACTCGGTGCAAAATCTCTCCCTCTCGGCTCCGGAACCAAAACAAAACTAAAAAGACATGGATAAGGTCGGCGTGTATTTTCTCTTAGAAGGGCGTTAGGGGGAGATGTTGGAGAGGTACACATTACTCTTGGCTTGCTCCTGTCGTCATGAGCGAACTTCAAGCCATTTTCATCTGCACAGGTGGGGCCGGTGTGAAAGCACAGAATAAGTCAATGAATCAATGATGGCAAAAAAAACACTTTGGGAATGTTCATGTAACGGTTCATTTAAGCTCAGCAACGGAGTGATTTTTCATCATTTTGAAGGCTCAGTACTTGGAATGGCAATACATTTTCTTGAGAAATACATTTTCTGAAAATCGATAACATTCTGCAAACCTTCACACATTACCGGAATCAAATAAAGGATGGCATTCTGCTACCTTGAGCTAGCATTTCACAAGGACTATATTTACTTAGTACCAGACATAGTGAAAGTGACAAACATTTGGTGTCACGCATCTTCTATTGTAGTTGGCGTACAGTAAAGTCACTGACTGCATGGGGGTGTCCAACCACATTGCGACATGACCTAAATGCAATCTGGTTGCTATCCTCCCACTCGCGACAAAAAGCACATTTTTGCACACAAAGTTGCCTGGGAAGTTGTTTTAACAACGTATTTTGGTACGACAAGGGAAACTCTCATCATTTTTAGCGTATTTGCCACATGACTTCTGGTGTCGTGTGACAATCGATTTCAACATATGGCTTCAAGTTAAGATTGTTTCATGTCTTTCTTTCACAAAAGATTGGAATTAAACAAGCAGCCTGGTCGCACAAAGCTGCGGGATTCCGTCGCACTCCCTCAAAGCAGCAAGTTGCTCAAAAGATCAACTTTTTGTGAACAAAAAGCTTTCACGTCTGTTTTTTTCATTCATGTGTGTGCTGTTTGACAAAGAGATCACACAGAGTTTACGGAGAGACACACACTGCTGTGGTGTGGCCTACCACTGCGTCGGAGAAGAATGTTTCCTATAAGACCAGCTTTTGTGAACAAAAGACTGAGAATTTCTTTTAATCTGTTTATGCGGTTTGACAAGATGGCAACAGGATCGACGATATCAAGACTTTAATTTTAGGCATTTATGTCTATCTGTTTGTACTGATGAGCAAAACAAGACTGTACAGATTTTCTGGCGTGGGATGGGGTATTTGAGTCAGTCAAAGTAGAAAGGTGTTCAAAAGACCAATTTTTAACGAACAAATTATTTTGCCTTTTGGCATGTGGGTATATCTGTGTGTGTTGTGCTGGCAACCATTCCAGGGCGTTCCCCGTCTACTGCCTGAAGACAACCAGGATAGGTACCAGCAAGCCTGCAACCCTTGTGAAGATAAGCAGCTATAGAAAACGGATTGATGGATGGATGGATGGATGGATGGATGGGATTCCAGTCAGTCAAAGTAGAAACTTGCACAAAAGACCAACTTTTTGTGAACACATGACTCTGCCCTTTGGCATTTGTGTATATCTGTTTCTACTGCTTGACAATAAAGACCTTATTGAAACACACACTTCTGTGGGATGGGATTCCAGTCAGTAAAAGTAGAAAGTTGCTCCTGAGAGAAACTACTTGTGAACAAAAACCTTTGCATTTTGACATTTGTGTCCCATCTCTTTGACAATAAACACCTTATTATGACACACACTGCTGTGGGATGGCTTGTCACTCCAGTCAAAGTAGCAATTTTCTAAAAAAAAAAAAACTTTTTCTGAACACATGACTTTGCCTTTTGGCATTTATGCATAGCTGTTTCTATTGCTTGACAATAAAAACCTTATTGACCTAAACCATCCCTCAGTGCTGTGGGATGGGATTCCAGTCAGTCAAAGTAGAAAGTTGCTCAAAAGACTTTGCATTTTGACATTTGTGTCCATCTGTTTCTGGTGTTTGTCAACAAAGACCTTATCACAACACACATTGCTGTGTGATGGCCTGCCACCCCAGTCAAAGTAGCAATTTGCACAAAAGACCAAATTTTTGTGAACAAAGAACTTGGATTTTGGTGACCGCAGATTAGAGACATTGGAGTCCATCTGTTTGATTCAGTTTGCCAAGACGGAGCTGAGCAATGATGTCGAACAAACGCGGTTTTAGCTTCTCCTGGTTCAATGCTATGTGCGTGTCATCTGGGATGATGACAATCTGCAATTTGGAAAAAAATGCAGCACCTTTTAAAGGCGTTTGTGATGAGTGTTTTCTTGCAGCATCCCCCCCCCCCCACAAGTTGTGTTTTCTTCACTCAGGTGTAAGGCATCCAAAGTGACGCAAAATGAAGCATCGGCTTGCATGCTTGAGTGAACTAGATAAAAGTGAATATTTACGTGGCATGGGGGACATGGGGGGGGGGGGGGGGGGGGGGGGGCGCTAACAGTAAATCACAAAGTATGGAGGAACAGGAGGAGTGTGCCCGTAGAAGAGGCTCTGCACTGAAGGGGTGGGTGGGACTTCCTAGGCCGTGATGACTCACAGCTTCTGGCCCGCTGCATGCTATCTGGCATCTGGAGCTCATTGACGACCGCGCTCCATGGCAACCAGCAGTTGTGGAATTGTAAACAGGCCCAGCCGGTGGAGAGACGAGCGGGAAGCCGCTTTCGCCTGCTTGCGCTGTCTCGCTCGCACGCGCAAGAGCGTTGCCTCGACACGCTGAGGTCAAAGGGAGCATGTTAGGTGAAAAGGGATCAGATGCAATGATGTTGACATGCGATATCCCTCCTCTTCTGTGTTCAATTTAGCACACGAATATAACCCAGTCAGATTAAATGTAGACTGTAGAATGTGTAAATTCGGCCTTCAAATCAGTTTCATTTAGGAAGATCAAATTTGGTAGGGTCATTCATCATGAATAGACACACCAAAACGTCTCAAGAACTTATGCCCCAAAAGCAACAGGAAGTCAGCTTGATTTATTTTTAGTAGCCAACTCCAATCCATCCATAACACATTCCCAATAAATGTTAAAATCCAAGCCCGAAAGACAGATTCACCAAACAAAGAAATTTGGTAGGCACGTCGATTAGGAAGAGAGGTTAGCAACTCTGTGAAAGTTTGCATATTCTCCCCATGCCTGAGCATATTTTCTGCGGGTAATCTGGTTTCCTCCCACATTCCCAAAACATGAATGGTAGATACAGTATATTGGACAACCCAAATAGCCTTTAGGTGTGTTTGTGAGCATGAACGGTTTTTGTCTATGTCTCCTGTGATCGGATGGATGGATAATTCGAGTACTGTAGAGAAACAAAAAAAGCATCAAAAATACATGCCTTGAAAGCCGCGGCAAATCTAAGGTTTAGTTTGAAGCCTTCCCCTCAAAAACTAACTAAATGTGCACAAATATTAGTGAAAATTCAACCCCCAAAGCTAGTTTCACCTTGGAACTTGAAATTTGGTAAGCCCAGCTTTCATGAATAGACAAACAAAAAAAGCCTCAGGAACCCACAATAAGATGTTTGGTAGACATGTCTGTTATTGGTAGACAAAAAAAAAAAGTCAAGAATCCATGCCCAAAATGATGAAGGGAGTAAGCTATTTTGATTTTGAGTAATGGCTCAATAGAAGAGATGTAATCGTTTCGTACATGCAGCCCCTGAAGGCAGTTTTACCTAGCAACAAGAAACTTGGCATACACTTCTATCATATGTAGGTACAAAAAAAAAAAAAAACACCTCAAGATCTCATCTCTGAAAAATGCAGGGTCAGCCATTTGTTTTGAGCAGCCATTTCAATCAAAGCAAAATTGTCCTGATAGAAGAAATGTAATTATTTTGACAATGCAGCCTCTGAAGTCAGTTATCCCTAGCAACAAGAAACTTGAAAATATTTGTATTTTTTCAATAAAACTAGACACACAAAACGTCTCGAGGACACATGCCTCAAAAAAAAATCAAGCATTTTGTTTTTGAGTAGCCATAAAAAAAACCTAAAAAAAAACCATCTCGATAGCAAACGTGTCAATAAAGCTGTTTTCCTTAAGCAGCATTAGAGTTGGTAGGCGCTTATATCATAAAAAAAGTGCAAAAATTGCCTCCATATGTCATTTTGATTTGGACACATTGAAACAATTGCAACATGTTAAAACCCAGTCAAGTAAGACAGCCCGCGTGCATAATTCTACAGAAACAAATCACAAACGCCTTCTTAGTAAATCCATGGCGATCCCCTGTTGTGTCCATAAAGCAAGAATTACACAAGTCAGAAAGGAAGTATGTCTCTATGGTGACGGATCTAAGTATCCGCCGGCGGTCACGTGACGTCCCTTCCAGAGAATTTCCTCAGAGCAGCGCAACGAGCCGGTCGTGCTTTTTATAGTGCTCCGCAGAAGCTCTCGCGGGCTTCAGCTGCTCGTTCGCATAACTTTGAAAAGGCCGGCCGGCGGCTCGTCTTGCGCTCAAAAGCGAGGACGTCATTTGAAAATGCCGCAGCCCCTCAATGAGATAGGAATCCACATGCAATTAAGCCAGCGTACTTTATTTTATTTTTTTACAACCCGTGCACTTGATTTGGTTTCGTATCAGCACACCGCAGACGTAAAAGGGGAGAGGAAGTCATAATTGTTCAGTGACAGTTCACAAATCAGAGGCCGAGCCGTTGTGTGGCAAAGTGCTGTGGAAGCAAGTAGCGGCCCGAGCGGCTTTTCCCGAAACGGCGCGGGAGGTTACTGTGGATTCCCGCTCATCCGTCATTTTAGCAGCCAGCAGTAAATATACACTAGTGCGCCTTTATGCTCCTGGATGGCATCTGGCTCTGCTGGTTGTTTACTACACCAACTTCAGTCAGCGAAGCACTAAATTAAAATTCTGCTATTGTGACGTTGTCGTCGCAGTAATTCAAAGATAGGCCACATAAAGGCCAACGAGTGCAAAGTTTCTGATTGTGATGTCATTTAAACAATCATTAAGTGTTAAAAATGAAAATAGTATTTAATTATATTAAATAATAATAATATGTATTTTTTTTCCATTTGGTTTTACTTTCAAAAATGCACCCTATAGGCCGTAGCATCAGATATTTACGCAGAAAGAGGATATATGGAAGTTTTTTGTTTTTGTTTTGTTTTTTTACAAGAACATCCTTTCTTCAACCGACTGAATATGTCTGCATGTTTTGCACCAACATAGTTATATGGATGGATGGACGGATGGATAATTTCAGCATCAACACTGACAAAATACTGCAGCATTAAATAGAGGCTCAAACTCGAAAACAATACCTCCAAAGTGTCTTCTTCTGTCTCCCATTGGTTAATTGATTATTTCAGCCAACATAAAAACAATGCACGTAATTCATATATAATGTACAATTATGCATATATAATACTGTATATACAATCATATATATCAAATATACACAAATATTTATACAAGATTCAGTTTATACATATTTTTTATACTAGATTTTTAAAGTGTTTTTTGAGCACAGATGTTGATTCACATCTTTTCAGTTTGAGTTCTAGTTGTTCCATAAATTAACACATTGACCAGAAACACACATTATCTTAACCAGTGGATTTTTTTTCTTGTGGCTAGGAAAAAAAAAAAAAAAAAAGTACAACAACCCAAAAAATAAAACCCTGCGGATAAGCCGCACTGGACTATAGACCACAGGGGCTCAAATCATGAGAAAAAAAATGTGTGGCTTGTCATTCAAACAATACGGTATATCATTTCAAGAGCCTAAACTGTCTTAAAAGTTATATGCAAATTTTTGTAACAAATTTGGAAGATATTTAGAAAGCATTATTATGTAAATTATAGCACAGTGGTGACTTAGTTTCATTCCAGCCTTCACACAAAACTGATAGAGGAAAAATACTATACAGGACAAGATAATAATAGGTTGGAAATTTTTGACTTCCCAATTTCGTCAAAGACTGAGTCTCAAAGGAAACAGCGCACGATGACATTGCATGACTGTGTGCACGAACTTTAACGCTAAGTGTGCTCAAGTGCGCTTTTCCTTGTCATGGATCATAATTTTGTCTTTCCACAGAATTCTCCACTCGTTAACATTGGAGGGTGCATGTTTCTGACAACGCTATGGTCTCAAATGTTGATGAAGTCGGTGGAGAGCAATTTTCCTCACTGTGTAGCCACTCCGACTTCAACTGTGGTAAAAGACAATTTTCCGAGTTGGAGGACGAACATTTCAGAATGGTCCTCGTCATAGGTCGGAAATTGCTGACTGGCTAATTTTCGAGAAGCCTTTTAATGAAGTCATGTTCCAGTGATTTTCACGTTCATTTGGATCCTCCCCTTTGAGATGGAGCGTCTCGTTTTCGGCGAGATCCAACATGCAAATGCACTAATCAACACAACAAGACAACACATCTAAAACGTCTGTCCACAGTGACTCACGCCTCCCCAACCAAACATTTACAGACATAAAACACCGCAATACTGTATCTATCTAACTCAACTCTATGCTTACAGAAAAAATAAAGATGAGTAGACAAATTAGCCATGCACAGACTGTAAAGTTCTACATGTTCCCATGAGTTAAATAAATAAAAGAAGAATCGTGGTTGTACGGTTGTACTTTGTGTTGTGAGGACTTCGATCACAAATGAAAAGGAAAGTAAAACAACGCTTAACACCTAAAGATCAACTATAGCCAGTGAAAATACTGTCAGTGTTTTGGTGAGAGCCAGTCAAGTCACTCATGCCGTACATAACATAAAACCATCTCAAGATAAACCTAGCGAAGCTTTTACAAATAATTTTAAGAGGATAAAGATTTGAGTTTTGATACACTATACTTGCGTCATCTACATTTGTAAATAATAATTGTGAAACAATTCTTTTCCTAAGCGTTCGCAGGAACCTTTTGCACATCTGAATTGATATGGGATTTAACATAGTTGAGGGTAAAGCCAAAAATCTAAATATTTATATCCAAAGGTGAACCAATAAAAAAAAACAGAAAAGAATTCAACCCTAACCCAATTCATGAACAATCTGCTATCTGTAGTCAAATAATTAAACCGAAGCAAATCGTCAGAGAGGTGATAATAATTGAGCATGTCAATTGCCTTTTTAAGGTCAAAAAATTGACCTTGATAAATTGTTGCGTAGGGAATTTTCCAAATTATAGATCACCAATTTCTAATTTACTTCCCCTCCCCACTGCAGCATACAATTACTGATTGGGTACATAAAAGTGTAAAAGGCAGCATTTTTCATCATTGTAACAGTCACTTGCGAGCGGTCTATTGGGGGCGCCGTTGGGCCGTCAGTGATAGCCAAAAGGCAAATGAGCGACCGGCAAAAATTACAGTGACAATTACAGTTTTGTTCGGAAAAAAATGGCGGACTGCCGATGATGGAAGGGGCGCCGAATGATTGATGAATGACGGACTGGCAAATATTCATAAAGCGCCCAACACAAAACAGAGTATCAGAGACACTATGAACACTCGCAAGTTTTGTTGGCTGACAAGTGAAACATAAGGTATGAAGATTACAGTAGGTGGAAAACCGACAGGGAATTTCTCAAATGGCCTGCCAAAGAAAGTAGCTAATTGATAATGACTATGCGTGATAATTATTCCTGGGGAGTTTTTGGCACCGGAAGAGACCAAAGCATCAAGTCAATTTATTTCTAACAAAACAACCTGCAGCGC
The DNA here is from genome assembly GCF_059441005.1 of Hippichthys cyanospilos. NCBI lineage: Eukaryota > Metazoa > Chordata > Actinopteri > Syngnathiformes > Syngnathidae > Hippichthys > Hippichthys cyanospilos. The sequence continues at coordinate 8,927,690 of NC_142384.1, forward strand.
TCAAATTGCGTTTATCAATTGAGGTCTCTTTTGTCTTCAAAATGTATATACTCAGCGAGTCGCGTATGTTGACAATAATTACACAAGTAGATTATACACAACAGACTACATTTCTGAGAAGTTAGCGTACTGGCCAAGTGCTGTGACAGAATCTGATGAGTCACACGCATTAAAAAAAAAAAAAAACTCCTTTAAAGCAGGAAGAGCTTCTCTATAGAAAGTTCCCGGAAAGTTCTTCACTTGGGAACATGACGCGGTCTAATATGGAAGTTCATGCGACAATTTACCTTGACATCACGCGTTCTTTCAGCTGACAAATAGCACAGGGTTTTCCCCACCAGTGAACCACAGTTTTGTTGGACTTAGGATTGAGACAAGCATGCAAAATGTTTTTGTGTGTACTGTCAGACAAAAAGACAATGTGGTGTTCCTCAAGGGTCAGTTTTAGGGCTCATTATTTTCATGTTCTGTGGTTTCTTTCCGGGGTATGATGAGAAAAATTTGAAGGTATATTCCTAATAATACAGATGTATTTTTAAAATGAAGACAGATACTACAACTAAGAGTATCCATTCAGTGCACAATTCCACTGCTTTTATCAAGCTCGTATGGCTTCAGACAGATCATTCTGATTATGTGAGATGGTGAGGATCCAGTTCAAATTTTTAGTCACATAGAGAGCCATCAAAGGTCAGGCTTGTCCAAACTAACTTGGCTAGGTTTCACTTAGTCGTGCTGTTAGAAACCTGCTGTTTACTGATCACCTTTTACTTGGTGACCGTCAAACGAAATGGCCTTTTACAGTCTAAGATCGAAAGACGCTTACATTTGAGCTACTTCTTTGGACATTTTTCAGAAGTTTAAAACACATTTTTAAAGGTGGTTCAGTAAGACTTGATTGCTTTGATTTGGTTTTTCATTTGTTACCTGAGGGATGTTTGATTAGTTTCAACCATCAGTCCAAATGTTTTCTTAGAGATTGTTTTTTTAGTTGTACTGTATTGACTATCATTCAAAATGCCCAAAGAGGCAAGTGACTGTACATTTTGGGCCCCTAAACCATAGTGTAAAAAGTTCTTATTCATTTAGATGTATGCAATTATTATTCAAATAAGTCCAAATGGCTAATGTTAATGTATATATGTATTTCTTTATATTTTTTTTCCTATTTCATGTATATGTATTTACATTTATTTTGTGTCTACCCCAAAATTTCATATATTATTAAATTTTAAATATTTCGGTTTTAGGGAAGCATAGAACTTGCACTGCGCCTACATTTTATTTCACTTAATACAAGCTAATTTTATTATAGTCCAAATGTTATCCGTGAAGTCATTGCAAACAAGTACCTCTTACTTTTACGAAAGTGAAGCACAATGTTTTTAAAGTAGGATTTTTAAGAAGCAATATATCGTACTGAAAGTAGACAAGACCATTTTAAAGCGTGATTACAAGAAAATAAAGTCTTAATGAATATTAGAAAAAAATGATGGCTTGTCACGTAGCAATTATAAAGCAACAGGTGCAGTTCTATAACATTCTACTGCACATCCTTGCATTTTCATTTTCTAGTAATTGCACAATAATTAGGAATAATTGCCTCTAATTAAATGTGATATTTACAGCCTCACTGCTAGACTTCATCATTCAACTGGGTGGAAGAAAATAGCACACGCTGAGATGCAGAGCTCAGTAGAAAAATAACATCCTTTATTATAAATTACTGAAATGTTCGTCCACATATAAATAAGTGCAAATTGTTATGTCGACCAGTCAACCTTCAAGCATCTTTAGTACATCTTTATAAAAGATTTTGTCTTCAATGTAAACATGGTGTTGTCAAAAAAACAACAACAGTGAATTAAGACAACAGTTTTGTCTTGTTTAAATACATTCAATGGCGAGCGAGTGGCGTTCCTGTCAGTGCCGAAAGTTTAAAAACAAAAACAAAAACCTGGGACCTCGTATATCTATCGTCACGGAGGATTCAGTCAAAAGTTCAGCCCTTGTAAAGGTACGACTGCTCCCGTAAAAAGAACTCCCAGAATGCACTCTGGGAGCGAGGGCCATCCCGGAGCTGCTGGACGTACGCAAATGCGTCCATTGAGGCCTCACAGCACATTGTTAGCAGCATCATTAGCGGAGGGAAACTGTGCGTCATCTTGGCCGGGAACTTCACTTCTGGCCGGCAGTCCTTCCCTCCCCCTCTTCTGGCTCCCCTCAGAACTGGAATGCGCTTCTAAATGGGAGAGTCGTAATCCTGCATGTATTGCCTGAGAGGATGGGGAAGCTGGTCCCTGGTGGAAGAAATGTCCAAGTGTCCGTTCACCGTCTTCCTGCATAAGTGCTGCAAGGTGGACGGGCAACAGGCCAGGGGTTTGACCAATTCCAGCGGGACCCTCTCGCCGCCCGAGAAGATATAGTCCACGCTGCGTCCGTTCCCTCTACTCTGGGGCATGTAGTAGTGCACCAGCTTGAGGATGCAGTCAAAGTGGGGTACGGCGTGGATGTTTTTCGGGTCCGTCTGCAGGTAGAAGGAGGCGGCGTCGCACTGGACCCGCAGGTTCTTGGTGCCCGCCGCCGTTTTGACGCTGATGGTGAACAGGTGGCGGTTGTCGGAGCTGTCGCGCACCAGAAAAGTGCCGGCCTTCTCGGCGCCCAGTAGGCTGTTGGCGTTCTTGCCCGTGATGGCGCCCCAGTAGAAGCCGCTCTCCTGCAGCTTGTGTAGTGTGGCCAGCACCATCTGGTACTGGGCCTTGGAAGTGAACGTCTTGTAGCGCTGAGGCAGCCGCATGCTGGGAGAGTCCGAGTGGCTGCTGCTCATGGCGGAGTAGGCCTTGCTGAGAGTTACCATGGCGCTGTGGCCGCTATGTGGGGACGGGGGTGGTGGTGCTGGACCTGGGTGGCACCGCAGAAAAACAGGACGCTGGGGCACAAGGCTACCGAGGAGACACCTGGGGAGGCATTAAGAGGAGCCGGTCAGAATACCACGTTTGTTTGGAGCGTTTACAGGTGTGCTGTGCTCACAAGCTCACACATACCTTGTGTGCAAACTAATGAGCACAACTGTATATATCTCACCATTCACCACTAGTTGGCAGACATACTGTACAATACTTATCCGCATGAAAGCCAGCCTATTCTTTTGTGTCTGCTGTAACAGACATTTTGACTCATTTAAGCTACCCGACTTAAGTCCTGGTGTGCTCAGTTAGAGGACATCCTGGACTTTGCAAGGATGTCTCATGCGTTTAGCTGGGACGCAATTTACTGTCTTGATGAGACAAAACAGACACATCAAAAGGATAGGTTGGGTCTGGAGAGAAGTTATATTTTTATTATCACATTAAAAATACTACGCGAAACAAGTTCCGCTAACATGACAGGATTTTAATACAGCAGAGTCGAAGGTCAAATTAATTAAACACGAGGCAGAGGTTTTATATAAATGCACCTTCCGACTTCAAGGTTAATACAACTGAATTTCACTTAAATGTACTGAAGAGATTTTATGTTATTTATTTTTTTAATGGCCTATCTTATTATTTGCTTGCTTACCAAATGTACTGTAGTCTGTTCAGGGAAGTGAACAGAATAACATTTTAATTGTGTGGAATTACTATGCATACGACAGTAAAACTCTTGAATTTTGAATGTGGGCCTTGGTTGGGAAACTGCAAAGAATAAAGGCATCTTTCCAACAGATGTAAAAGCGCTAATTATGGAAACAAGTGTCATGACTTTCATCCCTCTTAAAGCTTTTGTATAATTTTAGTAAATCTTGATATTTTTAGTATATAATGACTTTTACTCATAGGGTTATGCATTTTTATCACTAACTAAAACATTGTTGTCTTTGCAAATATTGCCGTTATGAAACATGACTGCTTTTTAACTTTTTGTTAGCTAAGAGAGCCATGTCTGCCTCAGTATCGTGTATGACTTAAATCCCCCCAAAAACGCATCATTTAAACTTAATGGGTAAAATGTCTTAATATTGCAAAAGTTTCCTAACACTTTTGACTCATTGGATCTGTGGGATGAGTTCAGAGTGCTCATGAGGATGCGTTAATTCCAGGACACGCTTGAGAAATACTTCTTAAATGGAAATGTACTTTTTGGAACTCTTGAGTTTCCAAGAAGTTACTTCGGAGTCAAATAATTAGCCTAGAGGGACTTTATCTTTAGTTATAGGGTTCACTTGAGAAAAATAAATGAATAAATAGAAGAATCCGCTTTTTGGATTGAGGTAAAAGTATAAAAGTTACTTCTGGACTTCAAATTTACTTTGACTGACTGGCGGATACGAGATGGGGACTAATTCTAGGTTGCGCTTGGGTATACCCACTTCGAATTGGAGTCAAGGTATAAAAAAGGGGGGAAAAAAAATCATCTTTTAAACAACTTGACTGAGTTTTTCCTGGCAGTGTAACTTTCAAGTGTTTGACGAGGCAGCGCGACTGGAGGAAAGTGCTCGTTTGTTTTGGCCCGTTCGAATCATAGATTCCTATTTATGATGGCGTGCGAATCCGGTAAGTACTTTGTGTTTGTGCAAGGCTCTGCCTCAGGCACCACGGTCAGTTCCAGTAAAGTTATTGTGAAATTTGCTCGAAAAGACCTTTCTTACATTCGCGGACGTAAATACTGTACAGCTCTGGAAAAAAATAGACTGACACTGCAAAATGATCAGTTTGTTTGGCTTGCGGATTTACAAGTGCTGCAAAGTGTTATTTGATGCTTTTTTTTTTTTAGCGAAAAATGAAACCCCAAAAAGTTAGTCTTTTCTTTTTATAATTTTTGGGGAGTCTTCATTTTTTTCCAGAACCGTATATGAGGCAACAAAACAAACAATAAAATAAACACGCACGATTTAAAAGTTGTGAAAGAAAAAACAAACAAACAGATGGATGCTCACCTCTTGCCCAGAGTCCTTTAAAAGTTTAAATCCAAATGTTCCAAATGTTGCTCGGAGGCTTCTGATGTTGTTTGAAATTGCAATTCCTGAAGTAGTAGTTGGGAGTTCGCCACAAAGTTGAGTGTGGTGGAGCAGTTGTGAAAGGCGTCTGCGCCCTGCATTGACGCACAGGACGACTGCTTTTATGCAGTCGATCCTCCTGCTGCTTACTGTGCGTCTGCTGGCCCCACCCCCCTTCCAGTAAGGCGCTGGCAAATTGACAGGAAACTCTAGTCCCCCCCACCCCCCCCTCTCTCTCTCTCTCTCTCTCTCTCTCTCTCTCACTCACTCACTCTTTCTCTCCCCCATTTCAGTGAATTCACTTTATTTAGCCACCATTTGGTTGCTATATCGCCACGTCTAAATTTATTTTAAAAAAAAAAGGGTTATGGTGTACGTAATTGGATATTTGCATACAAGAAGTTCCTCTTTATCGTCAAACTATGAGGTAATTCCCTTGACGGTGCCGAAAGGGTTCGTTGTGTAATCAGCTTCGCAGAAATTCTCAGTAAGAGGTTTAAAAAAATGCGAGTGCATCACTTGGCCAAAGGGGGCGCCAGAATTCACGTCAGAGAGGACGTATAATTGTATAAGTTGTAAAGTAATCACACGCTGTTCTTGCACAAAAGCACAGAAAGTTCTTTAAATAATAACAACAATTTATGTAAAAATAGAGTACACATTGAAATGTGCTAACAGTGCAGTTACCTGAAACAGTCCCATCACTTCAAAAGAGTTGGCACATTGTGACTATTAGATTTTATTAGTTTAACGGCTAAAATTTCTTTCAAGTGAAATTATGCACGCATATTACATCGTATAAACACTTCGGCACGGTACAAAACGTTTATCTATTCATTATGTTTGCATCATAGGCTACATTCAGACAGCAGTTTAAAGACCCAATTGAACCAACTGTATCAAAGCTACAGCACAGCCAAAACGAAAGCCTCAAAACTGATATCATAAATACTGCATGTGCAATGATGTTCAAATACTGCTGGTTAGAGTGTCATGGGGATGATGCGATAATGTCTGGAGTGAGCAATGATGATTCCAGAGACACACGCAAAGACAAAGTGAATCTTTGGCAATTGTCTTTGTGACTGAGAAGGTGCTCATGATGAATGCAAGTCAGACTTGACCTTGCTGACTCAGCCATGTCGCCGTCGACAACACCGACAGCAGAGGCCTCAGGTAATCTTCTAGTGCGGACGCATTGGCTTTGCTCAACCAGCTCAACGCTTTAGACGTCAGTACTGCTGATATGGCAGTGGCAAAAAAGAAAATGGAGGTATCCGCATTAGAAATTTGGCCAATTTCTGAACTTGTGGAGCTCAGTTTGTAATGTTCATGACTAATGATCTCATCACTCATCTGCCTGGTCTTCTAAAACGTCTAGAAGTTGCTTGGTTTTCAATAACCATACATAGGGGTTTCAAGTTAAAAAGTCACAATTCCTGTATCTTTTCAGGGTTATTTTTGCAACTCCTTTGGAATTCTTGAGAAATTTTTTGTGGGGCTACTCATTGTTGACATACTTGCCAAATTCCATGTTAAAATATCAGATTGAAGCCCGAGATGAAAGAGACAACGTTCTGCAGAAATTTCTACTTCAAAACCAAAACGGTTCACAATATGTGGGTGCATGAGCTCATGTGAATACATTGGGAGGTTTACAAATGAGAGATAATGCCACCGAATTTTCCGCTGCATCTCATGAGCTTGAGGGAAATGATTTTCAAGTGCGATTTGAGGAAATGTGGCCACTTCAAAACCAGGTTGTAGACTTTCTGTGTCTTTAGTGGTGGAGAACTTTTTGTGAGGCTTCTTATGATAGAGATGCCCACCTAATGTCATATTGGTGAATTTGGTCTGAATTTTCCCAGAATTTAGGGGCGCGGAATTTTTGACAGTTTGCCGCTTCAACCAAAATGGCAGACTTAAAATGTTTTTTCTTTGTTTTCCCCAAAAATTGTTTCTTGAGACTCTTTTTTGTGGGTAACCTTATAATAATGACATTAAACATTATGATTTCAAACTGACTTGGAGGGGGACGAATTTTCCTGCAAATTTGGGACGTGTGATCCAGGCAAATTTTGGTAGCGATGGCTAAGTCATTATGGAAGATGCCACCCCTAGATTGGTACACACCAAGCACCACTCCACCACGAATGATTATCCACACACACACAAAAAAAAAAAATGCTGACTCGAGTCTCCCTTCATGCAAAAATGAGCCACGCTATCTGATGTGAGCAAAGGCGGACCGAGGGGAGGCGGGAAGGGGGCCCTGATGGCCTGACGTCTTTTGGTAAATGCCAGCTGGGTCCACAGAGGAATCAGGTGTTGTCTGATTCAGAGGGGACGGGGGGAAGGGCAGATAGTGTTGGAACTTGTTTCCAGAAAGTCCGTTGTGTCATCGTGGTGAGACACGTACTTAGCGTCCACGCTCCCCTCCTCACTCCAGCCCTCTTCACTTTCCCTCCCCCAATTCCTGAGATAAATACGAGTCCATAAAAGGGGGGAAAAAACACTGAGAAGAACACCGTCGCACACCAGTAGATTTGAACCGGTCACCATGGGAAGCGGGACAGTTGTTATTTCCACTGACTCGTGTTTCACACGCTGTAATTTACACACTTCCTAGAATTGAGGTTTTAAGTACAGTGCTCCACTTCAAAGACTAAATGTAGATGAAAAGACAATTGTTGTGGGTATTCTTGGAATTTTACAGTAATCAATACTGGGAAAACACAAGTCTTCTGACTTGCTATCCCACTCCGACGAAATTTCAAATGGCTACGTGATCACAAATGTACAGTTGTTATATGGTTACTTGGAACATGGAGCCACATGCTGCACCACTTGCGTGATCTTAATGTGAGCAAACACTTGTCTGGCTCAACAACCGAGTGAATGTTTTGCAAGTTGCCTCATTCCGAAAAGTCATGATTACCAGCCATCTAAAGTTGCAGTCAAATATTTGATTATTATTATCATCGCGGACAAACTCCGCAATGAGCGTTTTGGTGGACAATAAGCAATTCTTTAAACCGTTCAGTGATTAAAAAAGATAATACACAAAAAATGTTCTCGTGTTATGTGCATTGCTAGAATGGATGAATGGCATTGCTATTCAATTCGCTGCTAGTAGTTCATTTGCGTTATAATTGGGAGGGGAGATAAAACCACTGCCAAAGTGATCCCCAATTATTTGCCCCAGGTAAAAACTTTCTAGAGCTACCACTGCCCAGCTCTCCATTTTAATCGGGTAGCTAATAACGTTGAAAACAATTCCAAACGACGATCTAATAAATTGCATTTTTCCATCTAGCTATTCGGTTCCATTAGCTGCGAAAGAAATTTTAAGCCCTTTTCGGTTCGCCGTCTCATTATTATGCAAAGACAGTCAGTATATTTGTGTAGTGAGGTCTAGCGCATGACAACTGGTGGGTTTAAACCTCAAAAAAAGCAGCTGCTTTTTTCCCACACTGACTCAGAAATGTAGCCTCGCTCACCATTCCCGTAAAAAGCCGTTGGGCACACACGGGAAGTTTGCAGGAAGTCTTCCCTCTGGAATGACGAGCGAAAAAAATGTTTTCATACTAAATATTTGTCGTGCAGGCAAAGTGTCAGGGCGCTGCAAAGGTTGTTACCTTTGCCAAGGAAGTTTGGAGAGAGCTGGAGTTACTTTTTTGTTTTAAATTAATACAAACATACTGAAATAAAGAACAAAATGAGAAATATAAAGCAGGATAAAAGTGATGAAGAAATGAGAAAGGTATGGTTTATTTTTTATTATTTCTTCCAATATGTTGTTAGACTACATTTTCAGACTTTCTAGCATTTAAATCAAATCAGTTCGAGGCAGATAAGAATTTACTCCCTGAAAATATTTTTTAAAAAAATGGTTTGCACAAGAGAAGAAATGTTTAACATGAGGTAAAAAAAAAATGTATTTTAAAAAATCCTATTCCCAGCCCATGCGGATTTGGTACCCTTCAAAAAGCTATGAAAAATCACCTCCTGCATACATATGCCAAAGATTTTTTTTTTTTAAAAAAGAGATAACATTTGATGCTCTTGCTGAATACATGTGGCAAGCTGTTTTACATTTTCTAGTTGTGATTTCACACATATCTGCACCACCATAACCGAAAAGGGGAAAAATGTTGCAACCTGCTTCTCAGTTAGTCCATTTCTATATTAATAAAATTCAGAAGACCAAAGAAAAGGTGCATGTAGCAACCTGTTTTTGTTTCATCCACATAATGTATGAACGAGTTGCAAAGTGATGTAAACCCTGACTTTATTATTATTGCATATGTAACGCAGCTTTATCTTCATTCAAATTTGTAGAATGAGGGATAGGATATTTATAAATTCCTTGAACTCATTTTGAGTATCAACTGTAACCTTGTTTTTGCAATTGTCTATTCTATTAACATGATGCTCAAATTAATAATAACGAATAAAAATATTAAAAATGAAAAAATGTTAAGGAGTGGGTTTCATTTAAACGTCAAAATAATACAGATAAACAAAAAATAAGACAAAAACAAAAAATAGGAGTGGTATCAACTGTTATTTTACTTTTTACTTCGATAAAAAAACTGCAAAAGGGTGGGTCATTTTTTAATATTTAGAATTGTACTAAAATATCTCGCAAATATCAAATCCATCCATCCATTCTAGGGTTGTGGGCATGTTATAAAAAAAGAAAAGTAAATAAATGATCTTTATAAATGAAAAAGTGGTTCATTATATCAAAGACTTTTCTCTTTTTTTTTTTTTTTTTTTGGGTGAAACTTGTGTTTGCCGACGACCGAGCTGACCCGTAAACCTGCAATCGCTAACCCGTAAAGTGTTGGTCAACAAAAGCCGCTCTTGACCGTCCTGCAACTAAATTTCCGTGCCGCGCGTACAGGTATCCGTTTCCTGGCACGGAAAGCCGCACATCATCCTTCCTGCTGGCTTCCCGTCACATTGGCCGGGGATGAGCGTTCACTTCCTGCGTCTACCTGTTTGCTTCCTCTTTCATGCAGTGGCGCTTGGGCAACAAGCTCCGCCACTATGTGATCACTGATAATCACTTCCTGCTCACTGAGTCTCTCTTGCTGTCAATTATGGGAAGTGTAAAGCCTCCAGGCATGTTCCTGCTTTATTTTCTTTCTATTTTTTTTCCCTCACCATAGAGCATTCCTCTTCGTCGATCGGGCCAACAGCACGTGCTGTGTGTTGACTCCTCTGCATGTGTGCGTGCGCATGTGTGTGTGTGTGTGTGTTGCAGAATTCCAGGAATTCTCTGTGGAACATTTTGTTTTCACAGTCTTATGAAACTTGTCACGTTCAGGGAACTAGAATAAAGACTGCACATCTGTTTATTATCTTCTGGATTGTTCTCACCAGACAGTGACAAGGAAAGTGTTACAATAATACATAAAAAAATAATACATGACATAGATAAGAGGTTCTGCAACCTGAGGCTCCAGAGCTCTTTCATTCTTCTGCTTTGTGTTTGGAAACGAATGAGTACTTCATTCGAATTGGAATTACAGTAAATTTCAGTCGTTTCAATTCCTGGTTTTCTAAATGTAATTCTAAACATGATTATGGCGCTCTTGTACGTAAAAATAAAACACTTTTTAGATATGATGTCAATGCCAGTCAAAAGTTTGGAAAGGCCTTCAAATCTAATCGTTTTTTTCCACGCGTTCAATGCATTGCATTGTAAATGAACATTGAGGTTATCAAGATACCAAACTATGTTTTAGATAACATAGAAGATATGATTTAGAACCTATTTTTGCAAGGATGACAGCATTGCACGCCTTGCTATTTTCTTAGTCCACTTCATTCACTTCATGCTCTATGACCTGAATGCCTGACCTCTTAGTGTCTGAGAGCATTTCAGAATTTTTGACAGGTACAGTAATTATATTAATAGCTTATTTTTTCAACTCATATTTTGCATTAAATGAAATAGTCCTTAATTCAATTGGACAGCTGACGTGCAAAAATGTTGAGAACAGAACAGATGGCATGTGTGATTTCCAAATTAGGTGGCTCCAGGGGGATCATGTGAGTTTAGCTATAAATATCACTAAGAAGGTTTTGACTAGTTTAAAAAATATATATATATTGTGAAAGAACATTCAAAATGGCGTGTCATTGGTGGCAAGCCTAAACACAGCTCGCTAGCTAGAAAGCTAGATAGATACAGTATAAAAATGATATCTGGTTTGCTAGCTGCTCAATATATCTCTCCTAACTTTAGCACTATCAAACTAACTAGCTAACAACATATCAATTGGCTATTTTTTAAAGATTTTAAATTATTTTCCAAGGAATAGCATTGGCATTAACTAGCTAAAAATACCAACAAAGACTGCCGCAATGGGAACACAATGTTTGGCTTGTGTTAAGTTAATGAGAAGACTACTTAGGAACATTTTTTCCCCTTTTTTTACATGTCAAAAACATTTTATGCTGTGCTTTTTTTTGTCAGTGAAAGATTGCAAGCCTTGATATACAGTAGCTAGCTATCTAACCGGCTAGATAAAGAGAGAGATGTTAGCTAGTTTGTTCGCAACTCGAAATACATGTTAATTTTAGCACTAACTAAAAGCGCTAACTGCTGAACAACATTTCTGGGGAAAATAATGCTCACTATTTTTTCAACATTTTAATTAATTTAGGAAAAAAATCATGTTAGCCATATCATTAACAGGTTCATCAGAGCAAGATATTGTGCTGCTACGGGAACATGATATGTCTTGCAATGAAAAAAAAAGGTTAATTAGGTAACTGTAAATGTAAAAAAAAAAAACAACAAATACTGTAATCACAGAAGGCAAGATAGGACGGGCAAGGCCTGGAGGGCAAGTGCAAGTTCACAGGGCTGCGTGCGTATCATATGAGGGCTATTTACGGCGGTGGTGTTTAGCGTTACTGTCACAAGTATCTTCTGGGAAAAGCACAACGCAGCATACAGACAATAAATCGGTCCATTCATGCATGTCACAATACCTCAAGTTACTGTAGTCCAAACAATAGTAAGTCCCCATTGCTACGAACTGTTGACGTCAAGCACAGGTCGGAAGTTGAAGAACCGGATAAAAAACTATTTTTTTCCCCCATTCCGCTCAATGCTGACATAGGTTGTTATTATGTAATTGCCATCATTATGCAACGCTATTAGCCCCAATTTTACGAGAACAAATATTTAAGAGTATTTAAGTAAAACTGTATAGTCCCAGGAAAATTGTCACTAATTGAAATGATTTCTTCATTGGTGCCAATGACACCTTACTCTAATATTTCTACCTTTTTCAGTTACCGGTAAACAAATGAGTCACTTTTTTTTTAGTTACTTATCCTCCGCACTGTGGATTAATTACAATTATAGCAAGGATGACTCAACCGATAATAAAGTGCAAGCACTTCAGTTTACTGAAGCAGAATGTTTAAATGAGCAATCAGCAAAAGGGCACACTTGAGATGTCACTCAGTCGGTAAGTCGTTTTTCTATCAAAAAATGCTAGGTCACGATCCCAAACAAAAGACTCGTTTGTTTTTTGTTTTGTTTTTTTTCTCTGCAGGCGCAAGTTGCCAGTAATATTCTTGTTTGTCCTCAGTAGCTCGAATGACGTAACAGTAGAGGCAGCGGGAAAGAAATTAAACTGCGATACTGAGAGTGAAGCAATTGTTGAAATCACGGCGCCAGCAGTATGTCGCGTTTTACTAAACACGCTTATCTTCCCTCATGTGGCCATTAGAAAAAAAGAATAGTGCATGTACAATTGTTTAGTTGCTAACTTAGCATGTTCTGCTAAATCCTGAGCTACTTTGTTAGCAAGTTCTACAAGTTATTTTTGTTGGTTTTACTGTGTTCTGTCGCCCCACTGATCTTAACGCTGCAAATGTGATTTAAAAAATTGTATGGGGCAGCCATTTTTCTTTTTCTAGATTGTTTCTTTTTCTTTTTAATTAAAATCAACACATATGACTTTTTATGTACTTTGTGATGTATGATGTGGAGTGCCATTAAAAATGCTCATATATCATCTATTTTTTTAAACCATACAAGTGTTGGGATGCACAATATTTACTGGATAGCAACCAGATGTAGTATAGCAAGGTTGAAATGTGGAAATTGACCACTATTTAGTCATGTTACGACAAACAGCTGCACTATTGCGAGAGTCAAGTTGTAATTCTATCAGGAAACGTGCCAAATGACGCAAAAACTTTTTAATTTTTATTTTTTTTACTTTACTGTCAAATTAACACTCAAGGCAACTAAAACATTTTGGATTCATGCAACACTGACATTTTTTGTAATGTGGGGCTATGACTCATCTTTAGTATGATATTGCTCTTTTTTCGATTCATCATCGCCCCCATTGTAATTCAATGACCTCAATCTAAGCCTTTTGTTCGCGGGCAGGTAAGTAAATTTCATGTTATGTTCACTTGAATGAAAAACACAGTAAAATTATATAAACACTGAGGTCTGCTCATTTTTTTCTATTTATTTAATGTATTTTGTATAAAATATCGGTTTAGGTTTTCTCTTGTTTGTGGATATTTTTCCTGAAATAAAAGGGTAAATAAATATGATTTTAATTTTTATTTTTTACTTATACAAACTTGCTATTCTCTTGTTTGTCAAGTATTTTGTTAAATTGCAATTAAATAAAATATATAAATAATAGGGGTGTGGCTTCATAGTACATTATTATTAAATAAAAGCCACAGAGATCAGTTCACTGACTTCAGTACGGATAAAAAAGTAAGATATCGTACATGTGGATGTTTTTGACATATGACATTTCATTAAAAATATACAACTGACTGCAAATCCTACATTGTGTATATTTTGTATTATTTACTTCATTATTAGTATTTGTTCGAAAAAAAAAAAACAACAACTCTACACATACAGTAATTAAAAAAAGAAAAAAAGGTTTGCTGGGACACCTATTCACAACTGGACTAACAGTCAACACGTCCATGGGAAGTGCATGACAGGTCACAGTTTAATTTACTTGTTTGTTGCTTGACAGGAATAAATAAAAATGATAATGCATGACAGCGTGCGCAAAAAGTAGTAAAAGGAATGAAAAACTTCCTCCTCATCACTTGTTGTACTGTATGTCCCGAAGCATTACGGGAAAAATGCATGACTGTCATTAAGAATAGATTGCCGTGATTAATCAATCCACTTTGACTTCGTGTGAAACACACACGCCTTGTCATGTAGTCACTTTGCGGAGGAAAGCCATTTGAAGCAGCACAGCGCTCAGTTGCAACACTACGGCCTTTTTGTTGCTCACGGGAGGGACTTGCACAACGTCCCCTTGAAAAGAAAAAAAAAAGCCATCCTGCTTGCTTCACATCATTTTGGATTGTTCCCGCTTCCCTCACTGACGCCACATCCAAGATTTCCTAATAAGCGTGGTCAAACCTTTTCACTTGAGCCCACGCCATATCCAAGTACTCTTGTAAACTGTGGGGAGATATTCCAAGAAACTCTTATGGAAAAAAACGTCAGTACTGTAAATTCCTTCAAAGTTATTATATACATATATACTGGGGATGGAACGGTTCAGCTCAATTTCTGTTAAATTTTCAGTTTTGCGCTAAGTTTTCGGTTTAGTTGGGAAATGTAGTCAGTCGCAGCAGGCGGGGTACACTCTGAACTGGTTGCCAGCCAATCACAGGGCACACAGAGATGAAAGGCCATTCACACTCACAAACGCACCTAAGGGCAATTTGGGGTGTCGTACCTACCATGCAGGTTTTGGGGAATGTGGGAGGGAACCGGAGTGCCCAAAAAAAGCCCACGCAAACACAGGGAGAACAAGCAAACTCCACAAAGTGCACATATATAAGTGTGTGTATAAGCATGGATGTATATAAATATATTTTCCAGATGGTAAACCGCAACTTTTTTCTCATGATTTGAGCCCTGCAGCATATAGTCCAGTGTGGCTTATGCGCATTTTTTTTTTTTTGTCATAGCAGGGACAGTTTTTGAGCACTCAAGTGGCTGAGCGAGATCGCGAACGGAAAGAAAGCTTTGAGATCCTCTTACCATTTGTAATAAACTGGAATTGCAAAGTGTAAACTCTTGCTTTTTTAATATGTTTGGTCAGCTACTTGCTCTTAGTTGAAGCAGAGCAACTGAAGCAGTAGAGCAACTGCAGCTCACAGACATGGAAAAAGAAGGCACAATAGTACAGTATAGTAACAGTAAAGTTACTTTACAGTACAGTTACTGTATAAGATTTCATCTTTTAAGATAAGTAAATATATGTACTGCAGTAATATTTGTCTTAAATATGTAAAGTATATATATTTTTCACATTTAAAAAAATACAAGTGCCGGTACCCACATGCATGAAAATTCTGTTGGGGACGGGGTCTGGTCCCCATTAACCGTGAAAAACAAGAGATACTGTATACAGTTTGAGTATACTGAGTAAACTGCAACACTTGAAAATATGAAGATGCAGCTCAAATCATATTTTATTGAAGACGTAAACAGTATCTTGAAGGAATTGCCATATTTGCTATTATTTTTGTTCATTCACATGTGCAGTACATACAGTACATTCATAGTCGTTATATATATATATATATTTATACATACACGTCTGAAAATATTCATACATATTTGTATATGAAGGTATTTTGATTCATGGGGGCAATATCATTTAAGGCATTTGATTCAATTCAGTTGCAATTCAAAAATGTACTTTAAATTCAAACTGATTTTATGAAGAGTATTTAGAGTAAATACTGGAGTATTCATGTGTTGGACAAGCGGCATTAAGAGGTATGAATTAGTGAGTGGTATCAAGAGCTGGAGTTGGCCACTTAGTTGGCGTGTGAAACTCCTGGATGTGAAGTTGCGGTCTATAGCAGCTCCTTGCAAAAGTTATCGTTTTATATTTGTGTGTCTGCTTGTTCCGTTAAATGATGAAAAATAAACCTGTTGACTGTGGCTCCTCCTTTGCCACATGTGAGAAGGCATTATAGTAAATTAATCCTCCCCCAAAAACTCAATCCAATTCCAATTGTAAGATTTGGGTGCAAATAAGGTGCGCAACAAGAAATATTTTTAGACCGCTTGATAAAACTCTTTTATTCCTGCAATAACGTCGGCATTTTCTTGTAGATCTTGTAGAAGTTTTTATTTAGTCACTCTATTTTCCTATCAGTCAGAAAACTATTTATAAGTTTACTTTATTTTATATTTGGCAAACGAAATAGCATGTCTTTACAACTCCGATAAGGATATGAGGTCATAGCCACATGCGCGAGCGCGCACACACACACAGAGAGAGAGTGAAAAATGCCTATCTGGCAAATGGCGCATGCTGAGAATGGACCGTTGTTATTCATGGCGGTATTAGGATTGATCCGACCCGGGCTGCCTGGCACCGCCGCGGCCGTCCGTTTATCAGTATCGGGTGGCGGGAGACGAAGGAGGCGGTGACATAATGGGGATGTTCAGAATGGACTTTGATTCCCACCAGCGGGCCTGGAAATAGCAGGCTGATGTCATTGGGAAGAAGGCTAATGAATGTGTCTGCGCTGGAACAGCAGCTCCAACGCAAACGGCACCGATAGCTGAGAAGGCTGTGGTTTTTAAACACGCGTGCGCACACACATGCACAGAAAGACACACGCATACACACACACGCATATAAAGATACGCACACATTATTCATATGCAAAACGAGTTGTTAGAATAAATATCCGCATCATGACGCTATGCAAACACAGACGGTAACCTGATCCTGCACGGTGCCGGTAAGAAGTTTCCAAATAGACGCTGTGTGTGTGCGTGCATGCATGAATGTGTATCAAGGTTAACATAACACATTCATGCACCCGCATGGATGGATGGATAGATTGATAGAGAAATAGATTTTACCGATAGCGTGACGAGATCAATGGTTGGTTGGGTGAATGGATCGATGCGATTACTAGCTGCATGGATGGATGATTAGAATTCCTAATGGAATGAAAGCGTATACGGATGAATGCATATATGGATGAATGGGATTACTAAAGGCATGGATGGATGGATGGATGGATGGATGGATGGATGGATGGATGGATGGATGGATGGATGGATGGATGGATGGATGGAACTACTAATAGCAAGGATTGTTGGATGGATGGATTGAATTACTAATAGAAAGGATAGTTGGATGGATGGATGGATGGATGGATGTCCCATGGTGTGAAGGACAGATGGATGATATTACTGATGTCATATACTGTGTGCATGTATGGATGAATGGAATTACTAATAGCAAGGATGGATGGATGGAAGGATGGAATTACTAATGCAAGGATTGTTGGATGGATGGATGGATGGATGGATGGATGGATGGATGGATGGAATTACTAATAGCATGGATTGTTGGTTGGATGGATGGATGGGTGGGTGGATGGATGGATGGAACTACTAATAGCAAGGATTGTTGGTGGGATGGATGGACGGATGGATGGAATTACTAATGGATGGATGGATGGATGATGGATGGATGGATGGATGGCTTGAGTTACTAATAGCAAGGATTGTTGGATGGATGTCCTATGGTGTGAAGGACAGATGGATGATATTACTGTCATATACTGTATGTATGGATGGATGGATATTAGCAAGTCATCTAAGTACGAGAAAATCATTTGAAGCCTGCGATTGGCTCTGGTTCAGCAAAGATAGTCTCCAGCAGACCCGCTACCCTAGTGAAGGTAAGTAGCTGAAGATGGTATGTGAAGATGAACATGCTAGACTTTCGCTGCGTTTCAAGGCTCCCTTTTGTAGCAGCTTTCCTCCTTTACCTGCACGCAGTGTGACTCAGTGGCAATGTTCCAGATCGCCGTATGCCTTTTCTTCCCCCTTTCTTTGATGCCATCAGGAAGCGATTTCCATGTGACTCAACACATAAATGTGTTCACACATACAATGAGATCATATGCAAGCGAGCGGCGCTACGAGCCATTCTTAACGCTTCAATGGAGCCTTTGTTCGCGGTGCAGGTGGACAACCCTTTACACTAAACACTACAATGGGAATCGCAAGGGAAAAAAACTCAAACAAGAAAACCGCAAACGTACATCATATCAAAGATCAGGCATTTCAACAGAGTACATTTTGTACAAGGTTTCAACATTTTGAGTCCCGCCTGGCGCCGAAGTGTCCAAGAAGAATACATCATACGGCATGACACACTTCCCCTATTTTAATTAGGGAGTATGACTTCATAAATGACAGCAGACTTCTACATTTATAGACACACACATCCACCTGACCTCCTTACATGGACTATTTAATGTGAACTGTGATGTGTGAGCTCTTAACCATGTGATTTACGTTGATTTGTATGCCTAAAGGCCTGCAGTCATTCAAGCCTTCCACTACGCTTTCATCTCTAAGGTGAGTTGGATTTAGAAGACACTCCAGTTTCAGAAAAAAGAAGTATGAGAGCTGAAAAAAAAAAAAAGGCAAAGGCAATTTGAAGAGAAAACGACAATTTTAAAAGCCACTAATGGCACCATTCATTTGGGATCCAAAAGGACAACTATTAAAGGTCTTTTCAAGAGAGGCCACTGTCGGCTAGCAACTTGTTTGCCTGGAATTACTCAATTATATGCAATTTACTGGTAAAAAATGGTGGCGAAGGTACCTGAAGGCCAAATGTGACTGCGTTGTTTGTATCTTCCACACTCAATATCATCTTTTTATCATGTGACACATGCCTTCTCTTCTATTTAGAGATGTTTTTTCAACAAAATAGGTTGTGATTTCCGGTTTGGCTTCCCTCAAACTTTAAAACTTTATAAATTCAAGAAAAACGCTGACCTTGCAGAAGGGTGCGGTGTGTCTGCAAGTTCCTGACGTTGTGGAAGTAAATATGAATGCATAGTGTTGCAAGTCTGTAGCGTTTGTTGTTTTACAATCCACACAATAAAATTACTTCCTCACATTGTATGTTTAAATGCTAGATTTTTTTAACGTCACAAACAATAATAAAGTCAATGTAAAATCCCATTGACATGAAGTTAGATTTCTTCAAATAATGAATATTCATACACAAATTCTGTAGAAACACATAACAGATATTAACAGTACTCAGACATAAATATGTGAAAAATGAGTTAAAAGCAGCTTTCTTCTGTTCTCATTTGAAGTGTGAACGCCATCTATACATGGCACCACAATGCCCCAAGAGGCCAATGTGTGTACAGCAGGTATAGCCGCCATTTGGCGTTAATGTCTTCTAATTGTTTATATTGTAGAATATTCATATTTTAATTTCTATTTTTATTTATTTATTGGTGTATTTTCAAGTTAAATTTATACTTAGGGGTGTCAAATTTAAAATTTTACTTTGGAGATGCATTAATAGTTTATAAAGCATTGAAGAAAAAAAAAGAACCCAATGAACTCCATTTTATTTTCTTTCTGTAGCAGATGACCTTTGCAAACTTTGCAACCAAACTCAGAGGAGAGAGTCACTGGCATGATGATGCGCGGAACTAAACCTGTAAGTTTTGACAATACTTCGAATGAGAAGATTATGAGAAACAAAATGCGTGTTACTATTAGTTAAGTTCAACACTTGTACTGCATTTCACAGGAAAAGAATCTTTTTGAAGAATTAAAAAAAGCTATTAAAACAGTCTTTGAAATCTTCCTCATATGTACAGTTTCTTCTACTCAATCTACTCTGTAATATGCTCAGAATGTAAGTCTATTCATTTATTAGTGGTTCAATATCACTGCCATTATTGCTTTATTACTGTTTTTGTTGTTTGTTTTTTTTGGTTTGTTTTATTGCCTACCTTATTATTTGCTCGATTATGGAATGTATTCTGCTCGGGGGAGTGAACAGAATAAGAATTGCATTGTGTGGTATTACTATGCATCTGAATTTGTAATTATTTGATGAGTTTAGGTTTATTCAGGTAAGTATTTGTTACAAGCTTCACTGAAAAAAAGTTGTTTTGAGACTTTTTGCAAATTAATTTGTGGAAAAAAACCTAATTTCAATTAGCCTTTTCAAGTACAGTATTGAAGGCATTTCCTTTCCTCCAAATTAAAGGATACAACGTTCCAAGGCCTCGTTTTGTTTACCTAACATACATTTCTATGTAAAAATACCAAACCCACGTTTCCTGGTCAACCCGAAATAAAGACAGAACAATGGCGTAAGATAAAATAAATGTGATAAAGACCCCTGACAAGGGGAAAGCCGAAAGTCACTTCTTTTTGTCTGAACTCACTTTACAGGGTCATAAAAGAAGAATGCCTCTCTTACACCTCTTATCAAAGCAGCTGAGCACTGACCTGGAAAGTTCACCCACTCACGTTGTGACAAGCACCTGCAGGGTGATTGCTTGGCTTCCCCAATGCACACACTAGAGCACTTGACAGGACACACCAGATTGTTTTTCTGAGTATGTCGTGTCCAACATTTGTCTTGGTTGAAAAATCTGACAAAATGAAAATCGAAATGATACTCAAGCAACTAGAGCAGCCCACCACTGAGACCATTTCCTTTTGTTCCCTTCAAAACGGGCGCACCCAAAAGACAGGAAATTCTTCTGGAGGAGTTCCAAAACAACCGCTGATTTTTTTTTCTTTCATTATTATTGTTTTGCTCCCTCCCGTCACTATCCCACTTCCCAGCCAGAAATCCTAGAAGGACCGGTACAGTGAGTCCCAAGTAAACAAACCACCTTGCACCATTCCGGACTGCTCTGGCATCAAATGCGAGTTGTGGTCTTTATGGACGTGCCCTGCGAGCTCTGGTGGCGGACAGATAACGTAATGAGATGTGAGGTCACTTGTTAAACTCCCACAGGAGATAATGCTGGCTCCACATAAAAACACACACACACACGAACTAGAATTCCCAGAAGGAAAGCCACACACACATGCACAACTAAATGAATGTGCACAAAATGCCACATTTTCTCCCTTGCCACCCTCAACCCCTACCACCCCCCGCCCCAAAAAAAAAACAAAGTCCATCCCTTCCAGTAAGTGTAATAATGAATGCTGGCAACCCGCGCGGTCACATTACATCAACTTCTGCTAACGTGTCAAATCATTGACAGAAGCCTTTTATTGTCTGTGCGTATTCACACTTACAAGTCATAAAGCGCGACCTTATTCCCATTGGCGTCTGCTGATAAGATGCGAAATGTAGCAAAACAATTACATGCACGAGTTCCAGGAAAGCTTTTTTTTTCTTCCCCCTCCCGAAGCGACATTTGGGAAGTCCAAATGTGTACCATTACCAGTGTGACATGGTGATAACTACAGACCAGGAAATGGAACTAACCACAAGATGGGAAATGCTATAACGATTGTTTAAATACAATTGACAGTAATGGTCAAAAGTTTGCAAACACCTTCAAATTCAAGAATAGGCCTCAAGATACTAAGTCCTGGAAATGCACAGCTGTGATATAAATGTCATTCCAGGTCATTCAAGCATCATTCGCGGAATAAAGATGATTGAAAAAATAACACATTGTTGTGGACAAATAAGCCTAATCTGAAAAATCCAAACTGTGATATTCTGTTTTGATTATATATATATATATATATATATATATATATATATATATATATATATATATATATAATTACGTATATGATTCCATTCATTTAAAATTTGGGTGAAAAAAAGACTATTAGAAATTATTTCCAAATTTTGCAGTGACACTGTACCAGTATTTACTAAAGATAGGTGTTGTAAAAATGTGATTTTTTTTTAAAACAGCATGTTTAACATTAACAAAAAAAGACATTTTGCAGGGATTAAGATTTCCATAAACCTTTAAAACAGCTCGTCCACTTTCAACATAAAAAGTTCCTGGTTTGGCTTCAAACTAACTTCTAATAACTACTTTTTATTTTTTCTATTAATAAATCATATACAATTAATATCTTTGAAAAACACATTTTTCTAGTTTTTTTTCTCTAAATGACATCGCCTGTGTTCGAGGCTCAAGTAATGACCAATCACGACTCAGCTGTTGGTCATGTGACATTCAAACCTGTGATGACCTGTGATGTTATTTTCAGTCAATGGCAAATACGTTTTGAAAGGTGTTAATTGTAGATGTAAAATATTTTAGTCATCAAATTATTTGCAGACAAAAAAAAAAAACTACTGGAAATGGCTTTACATTTAAATCCCTTTAAATTTAAAAATTCAGGAACTACAAATCACAAAGCCAAAAAAAAAGTTTTGCAAAAATAAAGTTGCAAATTTGCAATATAAACTATTATTTATGATGTTAAACATATTATATTGTAATATAAAATGTCAGATTATTTTTACAAAAGCAGTAAAACTGTGATTTTAAAAATGCTTAACTTCACGAGAACATCATTGAACGTTACAAAACAAGTCAAAATATTTTAATTTCCCAAAGTTTAAGCCATAATTATCACAATGCTAACAATAATATTAGAAAACTGCAGCAAATTTGTGATTTTTAAAAGTCTCTCCTCAATATCTAGTGTTGGGGGAGACTTTTTTTGGAAGAAAAACAGTTCTGTTATAATTATTAAAGTCAGTCAGCAAGTAATTTGACTATCAGCAGTTGTCATGATTGCCAGTAAATATTCACTTCACATTTTTTCTGCCGCGAACCTTTGTAACCTTTGCAAACATTGAGACGCTTACAAGAAAAACTTGGAGGTCAACCAGCGTGACTGAACACATTGTGAGCTACTTCCCTTTTAGAAGTGATCTTTCAGGGGAAGGTTGAAGAGACAAAGCCTCGCCGTGCATTCATGCCCGTCGAATGAAAGAAGTTAAACTAGCAAAAGGAAAAAGGCAGGCTTGTCTTGTTGCGGCGGCTTTCTAATCCTCTTTCTGAGAAACGCTGCCCTCAGGAATCATTCACTGTCCCTCTCCAGTGTACAATGTTGCACCGGTGATTTATTGTCCTGCTGTAAAAACAAATACTTCTCGCATCCAGAGTGCATTTCCCACAAATATGTTGCACACTTGCGTTTTTGACTGGGATGCTTCAATACCGACTACTATGCGCTCACGAGAAACGGCATTAGGTACACCAGCACAAAATATCATGACCCCACCACACGTGTCTATTTCTAATTCAAAGTTTAGAAACAAAATATCGTCAGACAAATACCCCTAAGAATAATGCAAAAGTATATATATGGCAGTGTCTCATATCTAAATGAGCATGTAAAATAACATCTTAATAAAACTCTAAAAAAGATAAAACACGATGACATAAGGATTTCACTAATAACATATATTAACATTATACTTATTTCTGTGTCATTAGATTGGTGACATTAATTTAGGATGTGAATGTGCAGCATGTTATTTAATCATAAGATTTTGAAAGGGTGCATTCATTCATACCCTACCACTTACCTTCTTCTAAATCATTTATAATTTGACTGTTTAATTTCACAGTACATTTGAGGTTGTTAAGTGAAAACTTACTTTTTCCTTGGTTTTTAACCATCTGCTTGACGTCACTTTGCGGATCCTGTGCGGTAGGTGGCAGTACACAACAAGATGTAATCCGTCCAGATCTGAGTGAAGAAGAAGAAAATTGAGTCGGACTACGTCACAATGCGTGAAGGCAGAGCTGACAAAAACTACAAATATAAAAGAAAAACAAACTCGGGAATATGCAGCACAGAAGAACTTTTTAATTAAGCCATTGCTGTGACGTAAATTTGCTAATGTATTTAGAAAAAAATTGACGGTTGTTTTAAATCGTTATTGAAGATTGATGCAACACAATGCACCTCATATCTAAAAGTCAACGAAAATTCCTCCGCCCATTTTTTTTTTTACTCCGCATACATTTTAATAACTTGTCGAGAAAAGTTCAATGAAATCTCACACTAAATGATTAATTAAAATCATTAACATAGATGGCCATATTACTTCCGGTTTTTAGGCCAAGTCTTGGCGCGACGCTTATATTTCAAATTAGCAAATTCTTTATTGTCAACCAATGAGTTAATACCGTTTTGTCGTGGGTGTTTGTGTGCTTGATATCCATGATATTTTACGAACCTCAGTCGTTTCCATTTTACGAACCTCAGTCGTTTCCATCCGAGGCATGCAGGGACTCCCGTTGAACGGGATTGCGCTCGGTTCTCCCGCAGCCGTGCCAGGGGAAGGCGGGGGGCGCTTCTGGGAAACAGCCTGGGCTTAATTGGAAGCGTCTCGCGTGTTTTTAAAAAAAAAAGAAAATAATGGAGGAGGCATGTGAATATTGCTGCTCGCGCATTTGTGTCTCCGCGATGGGAAGCTTGTAACGCACACATGTGCCAAGTCTACTGCGGTCCTCGAGGTGCGTGTTTTTCCATCACACCTGATTCAAATGATCATTTAATTATTATTTGCAGGGTTTGCTCATCAGATGGTGGATTGAATCAGGTGTGTTAGAAGATGGGAAACATTGAAAACATGCAGGATCGTGGCGCTTAAGGGTTGGAGTTGGACAGCCATGTGCGTGTAGAATTGTATTAAAGATGAGGTGTGACATACTTTAAATCCCACTTGAACGAGACGAGATTTTGACAAATAATTGTAATATAAAATCATGCTCATAATACATTTTCGAGATTTCTGTTTTCTTTTGTTGAGCAGACTGCAAGAAAATTAACAAGCCAGTGTGCAAATGTTATCAGAAGTTATTTTTGTGCTAAGCTCATTTTTCAGCTGCAGCTGAGATAATTTAACAGTTAGTTTGGTGGGGTTTTTTCCCCTTTTTTTCAGTGTTTGATGTGCCAATTACTATTGATTCAACTGGATAACCAAAATATCGCCTCACAGGTGCTTTTAAAGTAAGAAGCCCATCCTGTAATGCTCAGATAAAAATAAAAAAAGCAAATAACACATTTCCACATAATGACGAATCACCGCATTTTGTTTTATTCCAGAATATATGACATGGAGTACAAATATTTCTTCCTGTCATTGTGACATGTTTTTCTTCAAAATAAAACTTCAAAATAAAAGTCCTGCAAGGCTTTCATGTCCTTACTTTATTTGGTAATGTTTAATTTGAAGTTTTGTCTGGCCTTCTCATGTTTCATTGAAGGCATGATGAAAAATCCCGTGGCCCTGTATTCTCGTGAGATCTCATCATACGAGATCTCGTCCCATCCTTAGTAAATAGACCTGGATTCAACTTGCCAGGTATGTGTGTACATCATAATAATAACAGTAATAGTGCACCTGTCCCTGCCCTCTTTTGTTTTAAAACCACAAACAATAACTTCGAGGCTATCCCAAGGACACGTTGCTTATTATGTAATCTGTTTGCTTGTTTTTTCAATTATACCTTAAACCGACAAAACCTGACACTCGTGTTCCGACTGCCCAAAAAAGGTCCGTTGACAATCAAACAAAACAATGTTTGGATTACGTGATATTAATTTACCAAAAGTCTAAAAGGGTTTGTGTACAAAACCTGATACACATGTTCCTCGAGACAAAAAACGGCTGCTTTGAATTTATTTGAAAAGGTAAACAAATCCACTGCAGTATTGTACTTCATAAAAAGATGCTGTAAGTATATCAGTTGAATGCAAAGGATGAACAGTTTGCTTCTGATGTAGGCACCCTGGCTAAAGAATAGTTTTGTGACTCAACTAGCTAGTTCTAGACATTTTTTGTAGCGGATAAAGAATATATGCCTTTGAGTATTCATATATTGTGTGCTTGAATGTGTTAGTTTGTGTATAAAGCACAATCGCTGAAGGATGTATGCCACTGTTACTTTGATGCTAGTTTGTTAGCTTATCAATGATGTTTTGCATTGTGTATTAAAAATAAGCTAGCATACTTTCGTGAGACATTTAAGTGGCGCTTGGTTAAATAATGTTTTTTTGTTCGTTTTATGTAATGCAAAACTAGATTCGTCTTATGTGAAGATCTTTTTTTTCATTTGTCAACCAGATGGCGGTACTCTAAGATTTTCTTTCTTTTTTTTACACATTTGTCAACCAGATGGTGCTACTCTAGCGTATTCAAACAGTGCGGCAAAATGTCATCGTTTTGTTGTTCCTGAAATGGGAAGCGTGTCACTATCATGTGATGTGATAGTGGAATTTACCAGAATTGAACCTGCCAAGTTTGTAATGATCCTCTTTTGTTTTCCTGGACAGAGCCAAATTCTATAACTGCAACCGCAAATAGTAAGCCTTCTTCCTTATGTAATCACTTGTTCCTTAAATTAGCTTAAACTGGCACAGATACACAAAACCTGACGCGCTTGTTCCTACTATAGTGAGAACAAAAAACCCCGTCCGATTGAAAATGAAATGTTTGATTCCTCTTTTGTCTTCCCATAAAAAAAAAAAACATTTCACATTGGATGACTGGTTGTCAATATAAAACGTGTGTTTCATCATAATATGCAAAAATAACAAATGAGGAGGGCGTTTGATGACTAAACCTGAAGAATACATACTGAAGCTATCAACACTTGTCCCAGCCCTTTTTTGTTGTTGCACCCGCAAATAACCACCTAGGGACATTTATTAACATTCTTTTTGTCCTTATGTAACCGGCAAAATTTCAAGAAAGGCAACTGGACATGTCATCGGAAAGACTTCTTTGGATCAGTATGCACCTGCTCTGATTTCGTTTTGCCAAATACATAATTAAATGGTTCAGGGTAACCCTGCAATGCCCTCACGGAAAATCATTGCTGTTTTGTGTATTGAATTAGTATTTCTATTAACTTTTGAGATGCCTTACAATGTGAGTGCTCAATGAACGCATCTCCATAGTTAATTCACGAGAGAGTACAGTATTCATTTTTGCTTCTCAACATTGCTTTTTTTTATAAAACTGAAAACTGTCACAACACACATCACTATGGTCAGACTATATTTCTCATAATTTTCAGCATGGCATGAATGTGAAATTTATTTGATTTAATATTATTGGTTTATAAATCGTTATGACAACTTTGCAATTACTATACCTGTGAAAAATAGAGACGTATCAATGGAGGTGGTAAATTTGGCGGGGGCTCAGGATACGAGGCTCAAAATCCAAATGAAGTGTAATAGCACATTCGCAATGTTAGGTTCAGGCAACCTGGAACATTTAATGAGCAAAAAGCAGAGGGAAGACAGGGGCCTTTTTCTCGCGAGGAGAGCAGACAGGAACATTCATCTTCTGAAAGCTCCTTCTAGTCTGATTACAATTCCTGTCTGTCTCTCTTTTATTGATTTGGGTTTGCTCTAGGTACAAAAGTCATTGCTGCACTGAAGAGTTGGGGGAGACATTATGTAACAATGAAAACAACCGATTTATGGTCGTGAAGAATGCAGTTTAGAGTCCATGCTGGTATGTTCTTCCTCAGGAACATAAAGCGTGACCCGTTCTGATTTTGCCCTTTGGTCGGCTCACAAAATTGTGACCCGGTTTCTTTCTTGCAGCTGCTTGTGACGCGTCAATTCCTCTTCTTCAGAGTCAACAGTAACAGAAAACATTTATAGTAATCCACCAACATACTGATCGCATAACAAACATCCTAACTGATTGCATAACAAGCATGGAATAACCTATATTTATTATTATTTGTTAATTTTTATGAAATAAAAACCATCAAACGGTTTAGTCGGTCAAAAATGCTGATAGTTTAAAGAAGAGATATTATTTTTTATTTTAGGCACTTGGATGCATGAGGGTTTTTTTCTGTTTTAAACTAACTTGTAACCTGTACGAACCCTGTAAAAAGTAGTTAACATTTCTTGAAAGATGATTTATTATGCTTTTTTCATTGGTACACTTTTTGGTACGCTATTGAAATTTTCATCAATCATGATCCTTTTTATTGTCATCGGGGCAAGTGTGTGGGGACAATAAAGTGTTGGAAAGCGACATTTAAAATAAAGAGTAGCTGCCCATTTGAATTTTCATCCACAATTAAAGCTAAACACCTCACTTTGTAGACTGCCGCATGGAGTTGAGTGATGTCTCAGTGACATCTGAGCCAGACGAGGAAACTTTATTAATCCACCAATACAGCTGCGGGTTATCTTCCCGAGCAGTTGTGGTCCCTCTGAGGTATGTCTCTGACTGAATTTCTTCACATGCTTAATGAAATTTCTTGTGCTGAAAGTGTTCACCTTCAGCTCTGCTCAAGCTAGATTTGAAGGAATAATCTGCAGTTGGCTTTGTTGTTTTTCAACAATATTTACCTTGCCACATGGCTTAAAGCTATATTTGTATACATTTTTTGTAAATCTTTGTCATTCGTGTTCAATTAGGCGATATTTTAAAGACTCGTATCAGAATATGAATGCCAATTTCATTGGCCCATCTATGGCATCTAGCATTGTGTTATGAAGTAAGAGTTTTTCAATGTGGGATTTTCCTTTTTTTGTCAGTTTTGCAGTAGACATAACTACATTAGTAGTATCTATCTAGTCATAGTATCAAAGCATTTGTGCAGAGGTGGATACTGAAATCGATACATCCTTAGTTAAAGGGATATTCCTAATTCAGCCGTTTTTAGCAGTAAAAAGAGAATGTTTTGTTTGCTAACTACTGAGGTGTAAATAATGTAAATGTAAAAAGAATTACAAGACTAATGGTTTCTAATACAACACGGATTGAAGCCAAATATCAATCCATTGTTGTTGAGCAGTAGCACGAGCAAGCTAGATGCTAATGCTAGCGTGAATGCTAGTATAGTGTCCCACTTCCTGTCCCTGAAGCTTCAGCTTGTAAAATGCAGGGCTTATCTGGTCATAGCTAGTAAAAGTAAGATTTTTTTTGTCTATTGATTATTGACAGTAAACTAAGGGGCACGGTTCTATTATTTTATTTTTTAATGTTTCACAGAATCACATTGTGGGCCTGATTAACCCTCTTTGTGACGAATTCCGCTCGCAGGCTAGAGTATTCTGATTAATTTTACACTTGTGGGATACAAATTAAGCAGCAAAATCCACCCATTATTATCCACCACAATGGGCGGCCATTTTGCAACTTGCTGTTGACTGAAAATGACAATGTAATTGCTCAGATGATGTCCATTCAGAGGTTGTTGTGTCACATGACCAAACTCAGAGAACAGATGAGTATGATTTGTTATTACCTGACGTTACGGGTAAAAACATGTAGGTTTGCGGCTTAATTCATATTCCGAGAATACTAAAAATCACAATGCTGTGTTACTGTATTGGAAAAAGTTTTGGAGATTGACTCCAAAATTGCATTTTGCTACTTGCTGTCAGCTGAAAATGTCACAGCTTTGACTATTTTTCGCAAGGGTGGCTTGCCTACCCTAATAAGCATGTATCTATAATAGTGCGACAATGGAATTTTAACTAAACCTGACAATCATGTTTTTCTCAACACACTAGTACCAAAGAAATAACATTTTTATTTAAAATGATTGCAATCAATCTACATTGTGTATATTTTCCCAAGAAATGGTTACTTTGCCTCATTTAAAGCATGCAGCAAAATATCACACTTACGTAAATGATAAGCATGTCACCATTGTGTCAGAGGAATGTTCTAACAGAATTTAAGGTGCCAATTATGGAACGTTCAACACCCATGGACCAACCTTATTTTGTTCTCTTGCACCCGAATAACTGCAACCACAAATTATAACCCAAGGACATTTGTGTTGTTCACTTTTTCTTACGTAATCTGCCAAAACAGGACTAATCTCGATTGTTTGAGCAACATAGTACACCGTGTAACAGTACCAGCCCTCTTTTGAGTACACAGTCAAATACTGTAAATGCGACTAGAAATAGCGATACTGTACGGCTTTTTGTACTCACTTGTTCCTGATGTTAAAAACAAAGGCTTGTTCCTTTATGACACTTAAACGTGTATATCTTATGCAAGTTCCCATCAAAACAACAGTAACTCATTCAATCCCAAAGACGTTTTTTGTCCCCCACCCCCCCAAAATCAATCCCCGGTATTTACTTTTTTCCGACTGTTCGTATTAAGATACTAATGTAATAAATTACATACATAATCGGTTATTGATGCATTATAATTAAGTGCTAATCAATCATTTTGGAGCTAAAGTTACTAAAGTAAGTACTAATCAGTTACTTTAGTACCTAAAGGACTGAGATAATGGAGTAAATCATATTTTATTACCCAAAGTCATCAATTACTTTAGTACTTCACTATCCGAAGTAATTGATTACTTTAGCACTTAATTCATTTAGTGCCAACCATTTTAAGCCAACTGTTTGATGAAAAAAAAAAAAAAAAATCCCCCCCAAAATCAATCCCCGGTATTTACTTTTTTCCGAGTGTTCGTATTAAGATACTAATGTAATAAATTACATAATCGATTATTGATGCATTATAATTAAGTGCTAATCAATCATTTTTGGAGCTTAAGTTACTAAAGTAATCAAAGCTTTATGTAATTAAGTACTAATCAGTTACTTTAGTACCTAAAGGACTGAGATAATGGAGTAAATCATATTACCTAAAGTCATCAATTACTTTAGTACTTCACTATCCGAAGTAATTGATTACTTTAGCGCTTAATTCATTTAGTTCCAACCATTTTAAGCCAATATATATATATATATATATATATATATATATATATATATATATATATATATATATATATATATATATATATATATATATATATATATATATACACACACACACACACACACACACAGTATATATACACAGTATATATATATATGGGATAGAATGTCTGGACTGTTAAAACATAAAAGTATGTCTTTGTGATTGAATAAGTTTATGTCTAACCTGATGGCAACAAAAAAAAAAGAATGCAACCCTTAGTCAAATTGTCCAAACTGCATGCAATTCATTCAATATGGCACTCAAAGGTTAAAAAAAAATAGCAAAGCATACTTACCAATTTGTAGGCTTGCGTTCATTACAGAAAAGTAATTATTTTGCTGCATGCTTTTGAATGGGGACACCATAGCGCCATCTGATGGACAAATCTCTTTTCCATATGAAAGTATTGATTCTCTGATTAAAAAAAAAAAAGTCCTGTCTGCTGCTGATGTCTCTCAACGGAGTCACAGTAGGTCATCATTTTCTGCACACAGACACATTGTAAACAAGCAGACCAGCATAATAAACATCACCCTTGATGTTCGAGACACTCAAATTCATAGTTGCTAGGCTTCAATCACGTCACATTTTATTCATAGATTCTACCCCTCCAACTCCCCCTTGACCTGTTGTGCACTCCATTGAAAAAATATATTTTTGCTATTGATTGCGTTTCCAGGCATCTTTTCATATTAGATTCATATTCATGGTGCACCTGTCGTGGAAGCTGTACAAATAAAAAAAGAGAAAAATGGCTTCAGGGTATGTCTCAGATATTTAATTTATCTACACTAAATTCCTAATAGGAAAGTTGTGCAGTTTGTATAGCTGGACGTGCAACAAGTGTCCAAAATATTGATTGAATGCGTAATGCACACCGCCCCCTGCTGTCCAAAAGAACACACAACCATATTCTTTCTAGACCGCTCCATTTTTTTATTTGAACTCGATTAAATGGCAAAAGACATTTGTTTTAAACAGGGTTAAAAGATGGCACGAAAATTCGTAAAACAAACCTTGATAAACAAATACTATACATTTAGGTATGTACAAGGTGGATAAATAAACCAATACTGACTAGCAATACGATTGTTGTCTTTGAATTGTCTGGGTGTTAGTGCACCGAAAAGAGCGGAAGCGGAAGAAAGCAACATCAGGCACTCATCATTATGAAAACGTCGTTTTGGCTTGAAAACCTGAGACGAGTCGTAGCTGAGCATCGAGCGCTGACCTTTTTAAAGCTTCTGTATGCAATTTGCGCATACACAACCTATACTATAGCACGATGCTATATCTAGTTTATTATTTGGATATGGGACTGATTTACTAACGCTAACCAGCAGCATTTCTCCTTAAAACACCAAATGAAGGGAAAACTATATTTGCCTTTTTGGTGTGTTTATCTTCCTAATATTAAGTCAATCAATTGTTGGTATTATCCAACATTTGCATACAAAAGAAATAAACTGGAATAAAGCTGTAAAAAGACTTATCCAAACACATTAAAGCTGTTTAAAAAAAAAAAAAGTTCTTTTCCTTATGAGAAATATTTTGTTGCCACGCGTTCAGACCTGCTGAGTTCAATGTGCCGGGTGGAGTGAGTGTTGTGGGGGATACGCGACAGTTCGGTTTCTTAGAACCTCCCCCCTCGACTTGATCCTGAACACCTGGCGTGCTGCTTCTTCTTTTCTTGGCCAGCTGAGTCCAAAAGGAGAGGAGGCACCCATCTGGATCCTTCAAGTGCAACATGGCGAGCGCCGAGCAGCGCCTCAATGCCTCTTCATGGAAGACACCTTCTTCTTCCTGGCAGCCAGCATCTCGTAAAAGGGGTCCCTGCTGATGGCGGCCCTGCGCACGCCATCCAAGTTTCAACAATTAGGTTTGGTTCACGCTACAGCTCAATTCTTTACACACACACACGGAAACCTGGTAAGGACTCAAAAAACATGTTTTGGGGAGTGAATGAGTTAAAAACAGAGAACACAGTCAATATTTTTAGCCTGATGAGTTAATTTTAATTGTTTGCCATGACAATAAATACTAACGTGCTTTGGAATTTTATTGGTATCTGTAAAGGTTAAATCAAGACAATTGGAATCTTTTGGTTTTCTGGTGGGGTTTTTTCTTGTTTTCCATAAAACTCAAATAATAAAAAAAATCTTAGGTTAGCATTTCAAAGTGTGGCACAGTATATTATGTGGGGCTCCCTCTAGTGATGAATACTAATTTCAGAGCAGTTTTAGGTTCATTCAAATTCAGTGCAATATATTTAGGTATAGTTGGAGTTAATTGGAATGTGTTCTAAAACATTATTTTTTTTAATAAGAACTCACGACTCACAAATTAAAGGATTCTAAACTTCTCAAATGTGCAGTTGTTGTTAACTGATAGTGACATCACGATCTCAAGGCTCAGGTGACGACCAATCACGATTCATCTTTTCAGAGTTTGGTCATGTGACACCGGAAAACTAAGCCATGAGTCTATGTGATTGTTTTCAGTTGGCATCAACTAGCAAAATTTGTTTTTCAAAGTATGAATTGTAAATGAAATAATATTGGATGATCAAATTAGTTTCTGACAAAATATTAACTTTTTATTGTTGAAAATGGAAAAAATAGAATTGTTCTCATGACATATGAATAAGCTATCACAAAAGGCGTTTTTCTTGTAGTAATTTGAAACTCGCTGGCTTTAGGAATGAGGTGGTCATTGGAAAAATGAATTGAAATAAACGTTGAGAAACATGCGCAGGGAGAGAAGAAGGTCCACGTACTTGATGCTGTTCATCCACTCGTCCTTCTCCTCGGCCGTGGGGGCGGAGATGCGGTAGAAGGTGTGATTGCCCTCCACCACGCGCCCGTCAGCCTCGGTCTTGCACGCCTTGATTACTTGGTCCTTGTTGTCCGGGATGAAAAGCTCAAAGCAGTTCTGTGGTGTGCAGGAAGATCATCGTTATGCAAGGTTACACACTACAAGAGTACTTTAGCGCTGTAGCTATCAAATCTTTAAAAAAAAAAACGTTTATCCTACCGATTATTCACTCGAGCGCACTAGCATTAACGCACTAGCGGTTACCTGTTAGCGACTAAGAGGTCAATAATTTCCTGTTCTTCTTCTTCCACTTATTGAGGAACAGTCCTTTATTGTGAGTGCTTTATTTTTTGCAAGAACTTCATATGATATATAGGAACTTTGTGGAACTATAGCGTAGCTCGCAAATTTCTAAGAACTTTTGGAGGGACCTATGAATGGACCTTACATGCACCAGTCCCATGAACCACAAATAGTACCTCCTTTTGCCAGTAAAATAATTAGTAGGGGGAAAGGAATGATCAATATTTCTGCGCCGTGCAAAAATGAGGCAGAAGAGGGCACTGCGCTTACGGGCTTCTTGTCTTCCACCTCCCTAATGCTGAGGTTCTCCAGTGGGATGATCCCTCGAGGTTCCTTGTCCTGCACACAAAAAGACGCAAGCCCAATGTGAATCCCGGCATCGGGAACGTGTTATCGTAAAGTGGTTCTCACCCACCGTGGTGTATTCAAAGTAGTAGAGGCAGTTGTCGGTTAAAATGAACCATCTCCTCTTCCAGGTCTTTACTCTGCCTCCTGCCAAGCAAATCAAAACAATCAAAGAGGCTCAGTGGGAGAGAGAGGAGAAAGAAAAAAAAACAGAAAAACAATGCGTCAACTCTAGCAACACGGAGGCGGACAGACGTGAGCAGACAAGACAGATGGAAGCTCCCGATGACACCCCGACACCCAAAACGGTGTCCCACCACCACAGGTAGAAAAAAAACAAAAGTTTGCAGATGAAGCTCTGCCCTTATGGGGTTATTCCAAAATTTATGCTGGCCTCACCTGGCCCAATAAACTCAAAGCTCTCAAAAACCCAGCGTGGGGATGCTATTCCACTTGCATACAAATACTGAATTTCCGCACAAACAGGTCAGGTGTTTGTTTAGTCAAGTGCAAACTAGGGAGGCATCTGTTAGAGAGGAGACCTTTGCTTTTATAATATTAAACAACGTTACTTGTGTATTCAAAAATGATCAACCGGAAAATAACATTTTTATCCTGATGGCAAATAGGAGGGGAGCTTTTTTATTTTAGAATGCTTTTAAACCATTACCGCTGCACTATTGTAGGAACCTTTAATTTTAGATTGATATTAAAGAAAACCTGTTATATTACAACTGATATTAAACAAAACTAGAATTTGCAACAGTACTGGAAGATTCGGGGGGTGATTTATTTTTAGAACTTGATATTTTATAGTTTTGACAGAATAAATTGCGACCAGAATAACAATCTATTATCAAGTGGAACTGGAATTAAAAAACCAGCATAACCAGAATATGACATTTTACTTCCTGAAAGTTGAGGTGACAATAAGGAGACGCATCTATTTGGGGAAAGCCTTGATTTTTAGAATTTGAATATTACAAGTGATATCAAGACACCGTGGAGATGAAACAAAACCACAGAAAAAGGGCAGCTATCTATTATCACTTAGGGTGCCATTGACGTGAATGGACATTAATAGGTAACCTACCAAGGCGCGGCAGAGACATCAAAACAGTTTTTTTTTTGTTTTTTTTTTAAACTGGAATGAGCGTACCGAAGTTTTGATAATCAAGCTGGGGAAAAACTGAGTTAAAATGCTCACAATTGGCTGGGAGAAACAAATGAGGACCCTGGCTACAACCTGGGTGAACCTTTTGAACTCGATTTTTCTTTACAAGGCCTCACCTCACCCGTCTTACGCCCGCCGGGACCGTTCAATAACTCGGGCTAAACTGACCCTAGCCGACCTCTGACCTTAGTTTCCTGTGCTGGGAAATCTGATCCGCTTAAGCAGATGGCAGCCTCCCGTTTCGGCCCGAGGAGGATGCCTATGAACTGCATTCTGCTACGCTGAAGCCTCCTATTTCCTGTTGGGGGGCTTTGTTAACAAAAAGTCAAGTCTAGACTACGTGATCCCACCACCATGTTAGTTGAAACACGTCTATTATGACAGGAAAGACAGGGTTATAGATACGGACCGTAGGTTCCGCATGTTGCGACACACTCTTTTATTATCATATGCAGGAATTCAAGATGGATAAGGCTTCCCATCATATCCCAAAGCATCATGATAGGTCAAACATCTTAACATTGTCAGACGGTAGGAGTGGGCAAAGTATGGCTGACCGGCTATGTACAACACATTCTTTTGTTAACACATGTAATTGAATCCTATTCTTTTTGTATTATTAACTTACAATGTTGAAAAAAAATAAATTCCACAAAAACCGAGAAGAATGACATTTTTCATTTGTGTTTGATATATTTCTAGGCATGGGTGAATACTGTTACCTTGCTCCATTTTAAGATATTGGAAGTTCTTTGAGAAATTTAGAAAATTGTCATTGATTTCATGAAATTTTAAGGAAAATGCTATATTGGACTACTTTCTTTTTTTTTGGGCGGGGGATTGTGTTTATCCAAAGTAATGTTGGTACTTGCTATCGGTGAATACTCAAGAGTCAAGCGCTCATACTGGTATCGGGCAAAAAATTGTGGTATTGAACACTTCTTGTTATTATTTTATAAATGTAGAATCTCAGCTGTGTCAAAGGCGGGAAGAGGTTTCAAAAGCATACTTTTTTGTTTAAAGTTAATTGCTCATTATTAGTGGGAATTTTCAATATTCCACATTTCAATCTTTTTGGAAAACAAGAAAAAAACTATTTTAGAACTCATGTTTTTTTTTTATATTGTAACCAAAACAAATAACCAGGTGTGTGAACAAGTAGTAGAATGTATGTTTTAAATATTGTGCTTCTTCCTCTCCAAATCGCCTGGTCGAGCTGTACATTAAAGAAATGTGGCTCTTGAGCCCAAACGTTTGCCCACCCCTGATCCAGACACACGAAGCCCCCTGGCCGCCATCTTGGCAACAAACAAACAGGACGGCAAAGAAGAACACAGAGCTGAGTGTGAATTTTTTTTTTGGCGGGGTTCCTCGTACTCCGACAAAGACAACCTCCTCCAGTGCAAGATTAGCTGGGTAGCGGTTCCAGCACATTGTTGCTAAGAGAGGAGAGGGCAGGTAGATGCTAGAGTGGATACTTGGCAGGTGGCGGTTCAGAGCTTTGGTATTAAAATATGACTGACGGTTTTGTGAAAGAGACAATTTGGAACAAATTACTCCAAATACATTTGTATTTGACTACAGGGGTTCCACTTACAATTGAATCATATTTTGAAACCCTTTGCTGCCTGCCCTGCTTTCTCCAGTCAAGTAGCACACACCCAATCGGCCCGCTGAATAGCAAAGAAAAAGCCACATAGTTGAAAAGCTGCAGTATTCCCTTCCCATACACACAAAAGCAGTACGTATCGTGAACAAAGTCTTTATGTGGCTGCTGCACTCGGGAAAGGGTATAATGCAGCTTCTGGACAAAACGAAACCCACATGAAAAGATAGTGACCATCAGGAGACCTCAACGAGCGAGGTCATAAAGCGAAGAGGAGTCCACGAGGGTGGCGGCCAACCACCCACAGAGATCAAAAGAAAATGAAAGGACACAAAATATAAAAAAAAAAAAAAAAACACCAGCGTGGTGAAGTTGAAATGCATCGATGGAAGGGACAAACAGATAACCACAGACACGAGAAAAACCCAACTGCATGTCGGAGGAGGACAAAAAAGCAAAAATGGCGCACCACCAAAAGCACCGGAGAGCTGAGAGAGAGCGGGTCTTTTGTTTTTGTTTTGTTTGGAGAGCAGGTGTACATACCTCCTGAGGTAGGAAAGACAACAGCCAAAATCATGGGAACAAACAAACAAACGAAGAGGAAAAAGGAAAAAAAAAATCATCAAATTAAATAAATGAAAAGGAATTATTGCACCACAGTGACGTTCATTTGGCTTTTCTGCACTGCTTTTGGTGTCACACTTATATCCACCACAGGGCGGCGCTGTGACACTGAAAAGCTTTGCACAAAATCGCCTCGGCTCCTCTATTGTCACTCATTATAGCCACCTTGATTATTTATTAACCTTTAGCGGAAGACTCTTGATGCCAGCCAGTTGTGCAGATTCACAGTGATTAAAAGGATCAACTTTTTCACAAACCAGAGTGAATCAGTACAAGGAGGAGGAAAAAAGAGGGAAGAGTTGAGGAATCCACCATTGTGATTTTCAACCACCATCAGTTGACCTGTGGAACATCTAAACGCAACAAGGCATCCGAAAAGTGTTGTTTTTGTGTCTATCGCAAACAAAACACCTCAACTTGCCCACATTTTAAACCAACATATACGTTCCATGCTGTCACACACCAAATGATGAAGAATGGGATTAAAATTGTGCATCGTGAAAAGTACATTTTGCTGCTTCTTCCAGTGTGCGTGCCGTAGCCACCTGGAGGCAGTATAACACAAACATAATGATATGCTGTAAAGCAATGCTCCTGAACATTTTTTTCAATGATGTACCCCCAAATTGCTTGATTTATTAAACTTATATCTCTCGGCATACTTTATTCAGCAACTCCAGAAAATGGATTGCATGACTATCTGTTTTATTTCTGGCTTGTCTACTAGAAACCTGTCACTAATGACTATGTGCATCCCTATAAAAGCTAACAAAATATGGGCAAACAAGGTTTTGCAAAGGAGTCCCTCTTACACAATTTAGTAACAAGTTGTTTTCCTGTTCATTTGATCTTAATTCGAAAAGAAGACTGTTATGTCCGTGTCATGGCATTTGCCAATACCAAAAAGTACTATATTGCCTTTCAATATGCTAATAGTATATACTTGCTACACACACTTGACTGACTTCCTTTCCTGGGTGTGTGTGTGTCAATGTAAGCATCCATCTTCAAACATTTATAGGCCTCCACATATGGCGGTCTGATCTCAAGACCACATTCATAATTCATGAAAACATGGCATCTCCTACGTCCGCATCAAGTGTGGACACGAACACACCCACACGAACACTCACAGGTTGTTGGCCTCATTTTTAACCCACTTGGGCCTCTGATGTACGTGCTGCTAGTTAATCTATGCAACAACATAAAACACTTGGGATGATCATTATTTTTTCCATTAAATAAATATTTTTGATGATGAATCATTACTCACCCAGTTTTAGCAGCCAGCCTTCTCTGTCGGGGTTGAAGAAGGTGTGTGTGAGGTCGTTGCCGTCGTCCTCCGGGATTTTGAAAGGCTCGTTCTTGATGCTTTCATACAGATTCTGCGTTGGGAGAAGAATGTGATTTACACACAGGCAGCTTGGAATTGTTGAGAAGAGCTTCCAAACCAAACTCACCCTGAGCAGGTCTTCGGGTAGGTCTCCCCCCTCGTTGATCCCCCGGTTCATAGAGATGAAGCGCTCTACAGTGGGCTTGTCCTTCACGTTGGGGTTGTGGAGGCTGGTGTTGAGCATGATGATGGCGAACGACAGGATGTAGCATGTGTCTGCAATATATAAGTCGTAGACAGTTCAACAATACTCTGCGATCAAATCTGAAACAATACCCCATTCTTTGCTCCCAGTTTGCCAGGTACAGTGAGGTAATCGAATTTTGGTATTGGCTCAACACTACTCCACAGTTTGAAAGTTAGATTAGTGCTGCCACAGTTCTATTGAAAGCCCCGGCATGCGGCTGACGAAGCAGCACTTTATCTGTCATGCAGGGCTGTTAAGCAGCCTCCATGCATTATGCACATCCATCTGCATCCATGATAGAGCCGCTCATCTATGTGCATTATTCCCAAAAGGCGGACAACGCCTAAAAGAAATCCTTGGCAGACTTTGTGTCTGCTAAAGAAAGTAAAGTAGCTTGGCACGCCATTAAGCCCTTCCCATTTGAAATAATGGCGTATATCAAACAGTCAATCATGATTATAAGGGAGCTAAATTGAAAAGGTTCTGAGCTGGCACCTGTGGATTGAAAAACGCCTGGGTTGCACTGGCAGTAGCGCTGAGCGAAGGCCTCCATCATGCGATCGATCTTCTGGGCTTCTCCCGGGAGCCGAAAGCTCCACAGGAACTGTCTGGGAGGACAAAGGTCGTGGTCAGGATGGGGAGATGAAAAGCACGCGGAGGGTGGTGGGCATGATGTGGGATAATATGATTTTGTGGTTATTATACATGCACCGGCCTTTGTTTCTGAGTTTGAAGCAGATGCGAAATAGCGACTAGCGCCTTACCTTAGGGCCTGAACCAAGTTGAGGTCTGTGAATTCATGAAGTTCAACAAATGCGTGGAGGACCTGTATGTTGAATTCATCCCTACAAGGCAAACAAACAAACAAAACCTTTGATAATATAACAAGCACAAAATCATAATTTAAACAAAAGGTCTGGGTAAAAGTGACTGTTGAGGGCTATAGAATCAGAGTGAAGATGTGTGGGTCGTAAAGGGAACGCACTCCCATCAGGCCCACTCCTTTGCTAATTCATTTATCTCATCTATACGATGACATCATCCGGCAACCCGTATGCCCTTCGCAGTAAACAATCTGACCCGTGAGCTCACGCGGCATCACTCCCAGCAGACCAGCATCAGATCCGATCGCTAAGAAGAAAAAGGTCGCTCCCAGACCCCGCCCTTAATGCGCGACTGTCTGACCTGTAATCCCCGCATACTTAATAATAATTAAAAAAAAAAAAAAACAGCGTCATTTCCTTAGAAACGCATTTGGCAACGCTTGGATCAGGAGCACAATTTTCAATTTCCCTTAAATGATGAAGGCAGTGTTTGGAGTGACTAAGACAATTGAAAGCAGATGGAGACGAGTGAGGAGCAGACATTGTCTAAATGTGGGACCAATAAAGTATATTTGGGAACGGATGGGCGTGTCCTCACACCACGGGGAATGTGAGCAATAGGGAAAATATGCACTTCTCTCAGTAGAAGTATTCATGATCGTGGAGTCCTTACCTTTCCCCGAGATAATCTCCAATGGCCGTTTTATTCAGGCCCTCCCCTTTGCAGAGGAACTGAGCGATGTCATCGCTAGTGTTCTTCAGCAGGTCGTTCTCAATGAGGAACTGAATTCCCTAGAAGGATTAAAAAAAAACAAAAAAAACCTCAGTCACAATACTGAGGTATGACAGTAATCAATCACTTACCTTTTTGGGGTCCATGTTGAATTTCTTTCGCCCCATGGCCACCTGTTTGTTCCGCTGCATGGTTTTCCTAAAAAGTCAGATGAGCTGCTGTTATTCGTGAACGTAATGGATCAATCGCGGGGCTAGGATGAGCCAGCTCCAACTACCAAAACCCATCTGCAACCATCTGCACACATTAATACTATTTACTAATTGGAATTGATGCATTGTTTTAAATATTTATGTCATCACCTGCTGTGATAGTTTTTATAATTTCTATACACTTAGACACAGGACTGATTCAAAACCCAATTTCTAAACTATGAGGCAGATAACCTAACCACAAGGCTACCGTGCTGTCACACCAAACAATTTTGATTAATTCCCCAAACCGCAGAGTCATCTTTATCCCATATGACTCATAAATCACATTACAAAATGATATTTCCCGCCAACGACTCATGTTGACCCTCACTCCTATGACTAATCCCGCTTATGGGAAGAAGTCCTTTCTCAGGCCTGGAGCTGTTCAGGGGGTCAAACAGGATTTTTAAAGGTACTGCCATCGCCATGGTGACCTCCCCAAGCTTTCTTCGCCACTCCCGCCGGGATTCCTTTGGCTTTTGTCTGCTAGTGGGCTC
Source organism: Hippichthys cyanospilos (assembly GCF_059441005.1). Classification (NCBI taxonomy): domain Eukaryota; kingdom Metazoa; phylum Chordata; class Actinopteri; order Syngnathiformes; family Syngnathidae; genus Hippichthys; species Hippichthys cyanospilos. Next base: position 8,969,062 of record NC_142384.1, read on the forward strand.
TTTAAAGTAAAACAGCGGCAGACAACAGACAAACATGACCATGGCGCGTCGCCGTGATAACGCCGCGATGGCATCGAGGAGATGCAACCCTTAATGGATTTGGGAAGAAAGCCAAAGTGCGGCATGATTTATCTGCCGTTGATGGGATCTCCCTGACCAAAGTAGTCGACCCCAGCGCCCCCTTTCCCTCGGGACCGTGCATTGTCTGCCTTGGCCCACTGCATTATTCAATGAGGGCTCCCATCATGTGGGGTGTGAGGGGGGTGTTCCTGATAAAACATTTAAAGTGCCATAAAAGCACGGCCAATGTGGGAGGAGTATTTGCTGTGACGAAATAGCCATCGACTATCAATAATTGACAGCTTCGTTTGCTAAGTAAATAGAAGGCAAACAAGTCAATTTAGGTGACAGAGTGTGTGTGTGTGTGTGTGGGGGGGGGGGGGGGTGCAGGGGATGGTTACCCCCCTTTTTCACTGCCTTTAAATAAAGGCATTTAGGACAGCGGCAGACTTGCGAATACCCACTTTTGCTGGGTTGTGGTGATATACAATGAGCTGATAAAGCTGTATTTTTGGGGGGATATTTGAAAGAGGCTCTCTCTTACCTCTCCTCGCTGGAACCCAGGTTCTCAATCTCGTTGGTGACCTCTGCTATCTCATCCTTCAGCCGCTGTGGAAAAGAAAATAGTGCTCATGTTAATTATTGCTATTCAATTTGGAATCGCTTATTTACGTTAAAATACTTTTGCTGACAAAAAAACAAGTTCTGTAAATTTTTTATCAAATCCAGATATGAATACCTTCAAATAAAATGTCCATCCATTTTTCTCCTAGTCCGTATTCGTGTTCTAATGTCAAACAAAACTATTTTTGTTTCCAGTAAATAACCAAATTGAACATAGTTTTCCTCACTTTGTTCATTAAAACTGCTTACTTTCATGACGATTGGCCACAGAACAAAACGTGGTCTTCACATTTTGAAGAACAGTTCTGCATATGTGAACACCTTGTTCTAAAGAAAGGTTGTTGCGAACCATGGTTTGATTAGTGGTTTGGCTCCATGTTTTATTCACACAGGAGAACACTAAAAATCATTGTATTCAACATTCGAAATAATCATTATACAGGGTTTGTAATAGTCCTATCTTGATATATGAATTTAAGAAAAGTGCCTCGATTCATATCCACTTCCCAGGCATAACTATTTATTTCAGGCCGCACCACAAAGGCGACATCTGTGTCGTCAAGAGCTGCGCAATCCCGACGCATTCCTCAAATGCTTGCCTCCGCAAACAATGGCCGGGTGCACACAAGAGGCCTTGACCCGCAAGACCGGCGTGGGAGGCAACAAGGGGGGGGGCATTCAGCATGCGTACTACCAATATGTAGAGGGGAGGGTGATGGGGGCGTGGCTTTGGAGGGCGATGCCAGTCAAAGCTCATTTAAGTCCCAGTTTCAGCCTGCGGCGTTTGTCTGCGGGGACAGTTGGAAGTCGATTCTCCCGCAGGGACATATGGACATGGGGCATAACAATCTGTCACCCCTATGTGTCAATTGTCTAGCCAACTTGGAGAGAGCCTATTCTATCTGAATGCTTCACATGATGCATTAAATATCACACTTCGAATCACTTAGCATACAGCAACCACTTTAAAGAGAGATTTTCGTTTGAATGGCTCAACCGTGAGCACAAATGTTTTGCTGGGGAAATGAGATCTGGGTAGGAAATACCCGACATTCCATTTGGGTTGAAATGTGTGGCAGGGGAATTTGTAGGAGTAGTGGGGGGAACTCTGAGGCGTGGTGAATGAGTTAAAACAAATATTTTTACATTGTTTTGCAGGTCCAAATATAAGGACTCACCCGCAGAGGCGGGAAGTTTATGACAGTTTTTGGTTTTCTTTGAAAGGGAAAGCAGTCAACAAAGTAGTTGCATTGTAAAAGGCTCAATCCGTGTAGTTGTTGCATACAATACAATGCCCTATTTTTAGTTTAGATTAGATACTACAGTATATGTGCAGTACAAATCTGAATAGCAGTAAGATATTTCAAGAGCACAAGAGGGACAAAACAAAACTGAGCAGAGCTCAGCTCATGTGACGTCCATTAATACTTATGTGTCTAATTCCGAATTTTAAAACTTTCGAGGTTCCACTGTATTCTTTAGGGATGTCTGGTTCCACTTTTTGTAGATCGATACCAGTGTGACTATGTAACTCGAGAATTATCACTAAAACCAAGTACCAATGACACTATGTTTTTGAAACAATAAATTTACACAAAAGAACAATGACAGATCACCTATATATTCTAATAAAGTATGTTTGTCCATATGTATGTCCATTTTCTATTCTTCTAATTTCTAGTTTGTGATCGTAAAACTGCTCCAAGAGTTCATCCGATGCTAGTATCGACATTCCTTTAGGAGTACTGATACTTTTAAATAAGGCCAGAGTATCAGCCAGATACTGATCATTGGTACTTACTCCTAGTATTTTATTAACCTAAAAATACCTGAATATCCTCCAGCAGCTCCAGCTTGCGCCGGCGGATGTTCTCCAGCTCTTGCTGTTCCTCAGGAGTAAGGTCGTCCGGCACTAGGTAGAAATGGGAGATAAACACACAAGGCACCAAAATATAAAAATAGTTTTGTCCTTTTTCAATCGTTTCAAAAAACACCTAATCACAAATAACATTGCTGAATAATGTGTGTTATATTTAAACATTCCTAAATATTACGACAGGATTTTAAGACAGGTGAGTAAACGGAGTAGACTAATTCATTTCCAGTTTAAAGATGTAAGTAGCTATATTTTCTCAGTAGATATTCATTAGAATGTATCATCATTTCTTAATAATTGATTCCTCTTTACGGAAGCACAGCTCCCACATGACTTCTGTTAAAAGTGTACTGTAACAACTAAGCACTAGTAGGCATGTTATGCTACTTTACATTTCAGATTAGATTAGCAGTTAGCATGCTTTTGCGTCCTCTCCTGTTTTCTGATTCCTTAATGCAAAGCGTAATTAATGACTCCTATGAGTTGATGGATGATTGGATGTACCACACACAACTGGTAGCTCTTTGGTTAGATGGGCTTGAGGCCTTTTTTACTCTAAGTAAGATATGATGACAACATAAACAAGTGCTATCATGATTGGTCAGTATGGTCAAAACCCATACTAAAGACCAATGTTATACCTTTTTCCACCCAACGCACATCACAAAACTTCAACCGTTTAGCTTGACCTTAAAGGCAGTCAGTGGGGGACTATCGGGGATTAACCCCTGTGACCTCTTTTTTCAGTTTCATTACATCAGTAGCAGGGTTCAAAGGCTGAAGTAGAGCGTGGCCCATGCTGATTTGGTGGTTGTTTGTCAAGTGTTAGGAACATAATGCGAATGTAGCGGAGAGATAAGTGCAAGAATTCATATTCAATTACCAGAGAGGTCTGACGAACAATAAACAGTACTGCAACGTAAGACTAAATTGACAAAAGGTTAACTGAATGTTGATTGCCATTAACCTATAGCATCACAAGCTAAGCAGCTTCATAACTCTCTAAAGATTTGAGCATTCATGGAAACAACTCCCAACAACGAGGTCCAGAGTGGAACAGGACAAAATGCGGCCTCATCCAGGTTGGTACCAAGCTATGTCATTTCCCCGAACACAAGTAGCACCGCAGGCAGGAAACCATCCACTCAAATTAAATGCTAGGAGCTGCTTGTTTCCCTTCTTGTCTGAGACTCACCACTTGGCTGTTAGTCAGAGAACGTCTGGCCTGGTCTGGCCTGATGAAAAGAGGCAGTCATCGGAAAAGGACAGAAAGAGAGAAAGCGAGAAGGGCAAGTGATGAAGGTGGAACTAATGCATAAGACCTTTATAGCAACGTGACAGGGGCAGATGAGAGTGATGAAATGTCCTCATCCAGACACCCACATGTACTTTCTCTTTCAAACAGCAGTCTGAATGTGTAAGAGAGAGAAGTTTCCAGATCCTTTTGAACTACAACAATTCTGTCACAGCACAGAAGTACAGCTTTGGACAGTAGAGTTCCTGGATGGTTGAAGCAGTTCCTCGTGCGCGGCTGGAAGGTCACAGATCAAGGGACTCACAATTATAGCTCGCTCTCCCACTGCGCCGAAGTCCACTAATAGTCATGCAGATTGCCACGCTGGCCAAAGAGGCAGATGTCTCATTTCCATCCAGATTGCAAAAAGACTCTCCTTGGAAAATAGGGAAGTTAGGATTCAGAAAACTGGCAGGATAACTCAGTCCTTGCGGACGTGACCCAATTTAGGAAGTGATTAGAACACACAAGGGCCCAAACTTTGACTGTGCTAACAATATTGCACCTGAGCTACCAAGATAAACTATGTTTAGACATATATCATGAACTCAATGTCTCAGTTCAGATATGAAGTGGTTGAGTTCACATCGATTTAGTTTTTGTGATACAAGGCACTATCAGAGCACGTGAGCCACAAGTGTTATGAAGCAATCTAGGGCCTTCAATTCGGAAGGAACTGTGACATGACAATAACATTTCTATTTCAAGCAACCGCATCTATCTGGTCCTGAGACACGCCTCATTAAGATTAATTGCCTGCTCCACCTCTTCTGAAACATCCTCTTTCAACATAATTCGTTTATGTACAGCATGCACATGTTAGGGGTCGAACGTCTGGTCCCAAAAGACTAAAAATGTAAAGAACCTGGTTTTGGGCCATCCTTACATTTGGTTATCTTGCTCTTCCAACCCCAAGGATCCAATCAATCGACCCAGAGTCCAAGCCAATAAAAGCTCTGGCTCTAACAAGAAACAGTCTACTTCATGATTAGCTATAATGCATTCAGCACAGATCACAAGAACAATCAATCACTTATGTTAGAATTGCCACTAAGACACAGATGACCAAATACGCGGTTGTCCATTAGGCGTCCCCATATGCACGCTGTCGTTTTAGCCACAAAAGGTGATGTAAGATTCATAAGCAGACAGAATCTCATTAAGACGAGACCCACTGGGAATGCTGTGAGACCACACACCTTCAGGCCCGAAACCAAACAGCCTGCAACAAAGACGAGTGGGGTCAGTAAAATGGGCACAGACCCAAATAAACTTGGTCACCATTGACCTCCCGAATGACTTTTTATAGCCACACACATGGACACAATATAAGCTGGAGCCAGTAGACCACCAGTTATGAATCATAAATCCCCAACGCATACGACCTGTACTGTGGGAGAAGACGTCCTAAGAGAAAGAAAGTTGTGTTGTCGTGATGTGTGGGATGGAAACTGAGTCGGTGGAATGATCCCAGGGTGAGTTAAAGTGGGATCAGGAGAATTCCGGAAGGTGCAAGTGAAGGAACAAACGTTCCATCGCATGAAAACATGAAAACATTAAAAATGTCTATCGAATTACATGATAAAGTCGCGGTTCTTTCACGATTTTTCCCCTCAGGATGATGAGCTGCACTTTTATAGGCTGGACATATGATCTAGTCTACCAAACCTCAACCCCACCTACTCTGACAAATAACACAACGCGGTCAGGAACAAAAGCGTTCAATCCTCTCAGATGTCAGTAAACCTTACCAAGAGACAAGACAAGACATCCATCGTGGAAGTCTTTTAGGTCATTCTGATTGCTGGAGAGGTCCGAAATGGCAGATCAAGCAAAACCATTCTGATTTCCAATCAGCTGATCACTCACCTGAATGACAAATTCTCCAAGGAGTCCAGCTTTTTTTGTCTAACTCTTCTTATTCCGAGACTTTCTTGACAAAGCGATTGAAAAAAAAGATGATTTGTCAGCTTCTGCGAAGCACAGCATCCATCCTCATGAGGCAAAAATAGATACTAGGTTTTCCAGCTGTACAACAGAGTGAGCGGCGCTCCGCCGGCGTCCAGCATGAGACACGTGGGATGCAGCCGCCCTCCTCCCCCGTCTCCATCTCTTTCTATTTTGCCTTCACTTGCTTTAGACGAGGAGGCTCCACCCTGTGGCCATTCCTTACTCTGCCTCCTCCTCCTCCTCGCATAAAAACACAATATAGGGAGGAGCAATGTGGAGGGAAATAACAACACACATATAAATGTTCCTTAATTGATATTTCATGCCTTTTTCACTTCAAACGTCTTCTACAGTTTCACATCTAGTCATATTTTTGGACATTCTAGGTCCAACCCGTCACTGCCAGGTCTAAACAAAACCGATTTATTGAACCACCAAGGCGCCAGTGAATTGTGATAACCGAAAAAAAAAAAAAGTTTGATGGAATTTATGAGTATGCGGCCATTTTTTGAGACACTCCAACTAACACCAGCAGACATGAGTCAGCCCTTTACGTCGGAGGACTCTCGCTCCTGACAAGTCATGCGATCAGTCACACTGATTCACACCTACTTGCTTGACAATGCACATCTATGCTCGGGACAATCATTTCTCTACTCAGTATAGAGTGATGAAATGTGTGTTTATGGCATGTGCTTGCCACCTTTTGTCTGTCTGCATTTAGTGAGTCAGTTCAATATTCTATTGTGTCTCAAGATGGAAAAGCGCCATTCCTAAATCTATGTAGTGAGAAGAGACAGCGATGTGGTTTTCGATTAATTCTGTTCTTGTTTGCTTGCCTATTAGGAAGGCTTTCCCAGTTTAGTGGAAAATCTTTCCTATGAATGCATCTCAATCAGAAATACCCCCAAAAGAGCACATTATCATCCTTGATTAGTTTGGATTTCACTGACATTACACGCTGGTTTTGTCTGATTGAGAGTGTCGTCCCGCCTGGTTTGTCGTCGCCGTGCCAACGAGCGTCATGAAATGATGATGAGGTTTGTGGTCAATCTAGAAGCCAGTAGTTTGACAGTTTGGATTTTCTGGGAATTCTTCCAGGTGAACTCTAATGAGGTCTTTAGAGAACACAAATACCCATTTAAAAATACAGCAGCCTCCAAAAGTGGTACAATCTGAAGCTCAAAGCAATCTTTCGAAGAAAAAAAGTGTATGCCTCAAACTCACCATCCACAACCTGATTTTTTTTTTTCCTTTCCACATATATTGCTGAGAATCTCTGACAAAATGGTAACACGCTCACAAGAGAGAATCTACGAATACACAGCAAATGTTTTCCCAAATTATAATGACATGCTCTCACAATACACTGAAATATGCATTGCGCCGAAGCATTAGAACGTTTTACGAGCACGTGCGAGGGAAGAAATTTTAGTTTGTGTGTGTGTTTTTGAGTTGTGTACATTGAGAGCATTTCAGTGGTGTGGATGAGATGCAAAAAATTCTGCATGAGTGAAGCATTTCAGTAGTGTGTTTATACCCTTGATGGCAGCATTTTAGTTGTGTGCATTGGAGTGTTTCAGCTGCGTGCATGTGAGCATTTCACTGGCGTATATGAGATTTTATTACTGCATGGTTATTTCAGTAGTGTAAGAGTTATTCACTAGTGTGAACGAGATGAATGTACTACGCGAGGGCTTTCAGGTTTAAGAGCATTTCAATAGTGTGCATGAGAGGATGTCATTAGTGAGTGTTTCAGTAGTGGGTGTAAGAGCATTTTAGTACGGTGCCAATGAGACTTAATATGTCCCTGATGCCCCCTCACAGCAGAAAGATACTTAAAATATCAACTCTTAAATGTACAGTTGAGATTTTATGATGCTACCATCTTTGATTTCAGTTTACCAGGCTAATTTTAAATTAGAACAACTTGCAAAGCAACCAGCAAGTATTTTTCAACAAGACATATAATGCCACCATTATATGCACTATGAGCAAACTAACAGGAAGGTTCGTTTTTTGCACAAATATAGTTAGTATAGCAAGGCCGCTGTGAAGGAATGTTGAAGGGAATGTATAGCGAGGCTGCCACAGCTTGAGTGTCAAACCAAACACATGGACAAAAACACAAACATCCCGCAGCTGCACTCGCAAAAGCATAATCCGTCACCGCGGATGCTAAAATATGTTGCTTACTTTCAATAATCTAGGTGTTTTTACACGCCGAGGGAGCGGAAGTGCCATTTGGACGTACAATGTGAGCCTTTGTGCTAAGACGGCCACTAGCCTTGATTCTTATCATTGCCACCCAATTATCAACATCCTCTCAGCAACTACAACACACCCAGACAAGCCTGTGAACCTCTCTAGTGCGTTGGTGGCAAGTAACAAAAAAACCTTTTACATCCTTTCTGTATTGGTGTAAATTTCTCAAGAATCGATTTTATTTGAGTATTTGTTTTTCTGATTATCTTTTACAAAATACTAATTTTCTTTGGTGCAAATACATTTTTTTGTAACGTGTTTATATATCTAGTATCTACATTTACCAGCTTTGCGCGAGTGGCACAGCCTTCTTGGGTTATTTATACTGTACAGTATTTGCCAGCTTTAAATCACATAATAGCGAGTTTGTAGCACATTCAAAATTAGACGGACACCACTTCCTGTGTAGCGTAATTTTCAAACGTCAGGCTTCCTGTTTGTTGAGCTTTCTCACACACCGAGGGAGTGAAACCAAACCACGCCCATTCTTTGGGAGCGCTTTCTTCTCTCATTCGCAAGGTGAGCATTCAGCTTAAAGTGGAAGCAGGCCAAGTACTGTATTTGCTTTCTGCATTTACATACCACAAACAAGGCATGTCAGCCATAGTTAATCGCCTGCCTGTCATACTCCTAAGGCCTAAGCCGTACCTGAGGACCTGAAGCATCATTTTGCGCCAAGAAAATGCAACAGCAAACATGTCTGTACCTGCTGCCCACGTGCCTCAAAAACAAAAGCTCTATCATTGGCTGAGACTTCTTGTTGATGTTTTTATTCAAATGGATGGTTAACATATACAAAAAGAGTACTAAAATTGAACCGCCATGCTATTCTTATGTAATATTGTGAGAGTTTAGTATTTTAAAAGTTAAACTTGCAAATTTGGCTTTTTTAATTGCCACCAGTAGTAAGTAGAGAGACTTTAACATTTTAAAAGCAAAATTTGCAGATTCCTTGGCTTATTTTATTTGCCAACAACTCAGACGTCGATACATAAAATACCTCGATATCTGATACTGAATTGATACATGAACATATCTTCAAACGAGCATTTGTTTTAAAGATGAAAAATCACAATCAAATAAAATCAAGAATTAACAGCTGATCACCTATTAAACATTTCAATTACTTAACTAACAAGCAAAACCAAATTTATCTTTCAGGTGCTGAAAATATATTTCAAACAATTAATTAAAAACTTAAAAAAGGGAGAAAACGGGATGCAAAAAATTATCGTCTGAATTAAAGAACAGTTTTGTAAAAGACATTTTCTAACTGACACTTTATTTTTGTAGGCATCAAGCAGACAAAAAATACATTATAATTCATTATATACATTGTTTTTTCAGCCGTGACATTGACCTAAAAATATCCATCCCATCTTAGGCAAATAAAATGAATTTGTTTTGAATGGCATTACTGTCCTTTACATTCTTAAAAAACAAGGTGAGGGGGTTGTGATTCTCCTTCACATTTTAGTGCTTTTTATTGCTGACTCCAATGTAAAGTTACCTAGAACATTGTTTTTTAAAGTTGATATGTTACGATAGAAATGTCACAGTCCTGGAATGTATTATTTCTATTTTGTGGGGGAAACTTTATTTGAAACTGCAAACCATGACCTTGGGAATTCCCAACTTTTTATGTGCAGTATGTTACTTGGCATGGACCCCTACACAAATGGGTGAAATTTAGTAACACAAGACCAATGTAAAAACATAATTATCTGACTGCATTATAGTAGAAAATGCTGAGTTGAGTGGAAAATGGGCATCCGCCAACGCAAAACCATGAGAAAAAACACGATGATGGCGAGACAGGGTGGGTTATCAAACCGATGGAGCATTAGGGCCGGGGCCTTGCGGTGCAGTCATTTGTCACGACCACATTTAACTTCACAGGCCCACCCACCGCCATGCGGCACAGAAAATGGACAACAAAGGAGCAGTGTGGCCCACGCGGTAACTCGCTCCATCTTATCGCGAGCATCACAAAGGAGCGACGGCAGAACATAACAGGATCAGTCAGCGAGACCAACGCTAATACGATTAATGACCACGCAGTTGACGGGGGCTAATTAACACCGCCTGCAACAGAAGCGTATTGTTGAACCTTAGCACACTTCTTTGGGATTATGGAACATTTAAAAGGGGGATAACACCAGCACAGTATCCATTAGTGCTGATAATGGGGGTTGTGGCTGTGCTTAGCACCTGTTGCTGCCAACATAACGCTTAACATATATATGACATGTTCTCTTAGGTAATCATCTCATTAGCCCTGTTTACATGGAGACTTATGTATTTCCTATTAAGATCGTTCTAATTCAAGACGATTGATCAACCGATTACATGTGATGTGCGCTATACCAATCTACCATGCGCCACTTCATTGATTAGCTGTATGACAGATTTTAGATGTAAACATCAAATGGTTCATCAAATTGAGTGTTTTTTTGTTTTTCAAGCATCAGCTTGATAAAGATACAAGTAGTTTCAAACAAGTGTTCATTTATGCGGTTTCACGCTAATCGAGTAACATGGATCCATGTTAATTCAAATAATGTCATAAAAAGCTTCATTAGCTTGCCATGATGTCATAGAAGTCCTACACCCTCACACTTTGAAAAGTGAAATATTTAGGCCTGAATCTCAAGTTCTTCGCTTTCACATTTGTAATTGTATTGAATTTCTTTTCACGTTGGCTACAAAAAGAAACAAAGCTGATACCTTGAATCTTTTAGCTCTCATGGGAAGCAGAACAAGTTCTTTTTCTTTGTGTATAAAAGACCAGAAATTTAAACTGATGTGTGTTCATTTGTAATGAATTTTAATGGTATCGGATGACTGCCACGCAGTGTCGTAGGTCAAACGATAAAGAAAGGACCGTCTAAAAACTAGCCTATTTATTTCTCCACACAACATAAACAAATCCACCAGGGGCTGTTTATAGACGTTAGGAAGTCCATACTACTATGATGAAAACAGTTAATTTAATAGAATCATTCTACTCTATTATTAGGATTTCCTTGGACTTTTCATAAAGTGTGGCTCTCAACCGTAATCAAAAAAACGTCATCATTGATAACTTTGGTCCAAAAACCAGTCCATGGGGTACACCGCATCATAGCGCAGAATTAGTTGAGTGTTTTGTACTTTGCACGCATATTGCAAGTATTATGTTTTCAAAAAAATATGGTTTTAAAACTATAAATGTATGCAAATTAGAGATGCACATACAAATGTATTATGTTGCCTATGAGAGTGGGTGACCGTTCTTGCAGATGCCCAAAGGCAGGGCACACATACAAACGTCACAAAAGTTGTATATTCGAAACCACAATCGCAAAAAGTGAGGCAGAAATTCTAACTTCTAATTAAAAAAAAAATCCATTTGAAAGATATACGACTTCCATATAAGACGTGGCTTTATAGAAAAAATATATATAAATACAACATCTTAAAGTAAAATAATGAAATGTCAACAAAGAGGGACTTCCGGTGTTTAACCAAATGCCAGTTTCACAAAAACAGCACAGTGGAGTCATTAGGACAGAAATATTCTTTACAGTATTGTGATATAAATGTGTTGTAACAAGTTCAAGGACTTTGACTCACCTACGCCGTCTTCAGACTTTAACACCATGTTGTCTGTCTGCGTGCAGCTTTCGAATCCGACACTAAAGTTCGACGAGACGTTCTTAGCGCCCAAACTCAATTTCTTTGTCGTTTTAATTTGTTACTATTACCCCCCACCAACCAACTAGATTAATATTACTTCGCGAGAAGTAGACTGTTTAGTTAAAGGGAGCGGTTTTAACTAGTGGAAGTTCCGAGGGAAAAAGTCCACCCTTGTTCCCGTCTATTGCGCGTACGCACGGCTGCCTGTCAAGAAGCCGGAACTACAACCAGCCATTTCCACTATACAGTTTCAAAATAAATTACAACGTCATTGTATGCAAACGTGTACAACAGTAATGAATTAAATGAAAGTTACAATAGTAAAGTTTTTTAAAACAGCAAAAAATGAGTGCATAGTTTCTATTGCAAACTAAATAACAGGTATTTGTAATATCGTGTTATCTTATTTTGAAGACAAAAGCATGACATATTCAGATGTCATTGTGTCTTGACCATATTCGGGGTAAAGGTGCAGTCTGATGACGCATTGAGGGCCCACCTCTCCACCGGGTTCTGTGTACTGTCTCACGCACACACTCACACCCTAGGGGTTGGGGAGGGACGGGACAGCTGGACAGTGTGGGGGCGGGTAGTTTGATTGACACATGCAGTAGGTTTACCACTTCTAACGCCATTTTTTTTAATTGACCTAATAGCTTCTGTTAGTGAAATCGACAATAACCTGTTGAGTTTGCAGTGAAAGATAAGTAAAAATCACAGGATTGTGCTGAGTGTGTATATATATATATATATATATATATATATATATATATATATATATATATATATATATATATATATATATATATATATATATATATATAATCAAAACAGAATATCACAGTTTGGATTTTTCAGATTAGGCTTATTTGTCCACAACAATGTGTTATTTTTTCAATCATCTTTATTCCGCGAATGATGCTTGAATGACCTGGAATGACATTTATATCACAGCTGTGCATTTCCAGGACTTAGTATCTTGAGGCCTATTCTTGAATTTGAAAGTGTTCAGAGTTTTAATCTTTGTTGAAGTGATGAAATCAATAGTGTACTGTACTAAGAGCTCTGTGGGACATTTTAGTCTGGGATGCATGTGTAATGTTTTCGCTCTACCGAGTGGCCATTAAATAGTTTAAGCTAGCAAGCTAAACTGATTCCTTGCTATTGCTTGCAAACAATATTTGGTCTATAATACGCCCTAATAAAAAATCAGCAGCACTTTTTTTTTTTTTTGCTTTCCAGTGACTCATTAACGCGGAGCAACTAGAAATGGGCCGAGCCTGTTGCTGCTTGCTCACAAGGGCAGAAGGTGCTGGAATGCTGCTGTGACAGATTGTGAAAACATTCCCCGTGGCTCTCACACTCTACATGTGCGGATTCCACTCAGCGGTGTCAGGTAATCGCCTCTCATCAAACGCCACATTGTCCTTGGGAAAGATCGGGATCGCAGTTCATTTTTGGATGACTTTTCGTAGTGTGCGAATGCCGCATTTGTGTTCAACAATGCAGCTAGTGTTGAGGCGAACGCTGTGTACAATGTTACAACTGTTGCAGAAAGGATGGGACAAATCTCAGCGGCTTTTCAATTTGAGTTCTCCCTCGCTAATTAAAAAAAAGTGTATCAACTCAGAGGAAATGAAGCCGACAGTGACCCCTGGCGATTACTTTTATAAACTACAGGTCACTTTACCGCAAGAAAGTAATCAAGTTAGCTTCCATGGAGCCAGACAGAAAAGAAACAAGTTTTTGGCATTGAAAAGAACTGCTGGCATTGTTGAAAATCAAATAAACAAATAAGGAATACGACAAAGACGCGCATATTTTACTGTATTGAAAAATAAACCATACAATATTTACAAGTACAGTTTTTTGACAATTTTAATGCCTTCGTCTCCATCTTTTTAAATAATGTAAAATGGTTCCTTTTAATAATGCAAGAATTCACGCCCATGATAAAAACATTTAACTGTAATCAAGCAATTTAAAAATTGTTTATTTTATGAATGCAATAATTCATGCTTGCATACAGATTACGTCCTTTAATTGTAATAATCGAAAAATATAATAATTATTTTTAATCTATTATGAAAATGCATGAATGTGAAAGTACAATATAAAAGAGTAACTTGGGGTGGGGAAAAAAACTAATACAACAAAAAATTTAACTAATTTTAGTGGGTCGTATTGTTAAATTGATGCAATGAAAAACTTAATTTCAATGAAATGTTTCAGGCTCATTTTTGAAATATTATTTTTAATTAATTTAATTCTAACCTATTAACCAATTCTTTACCAATTTTAAAATAAAACAAACCTAATTTGCATATATCAGATGGTTTCAATTTTGTGTAAAACCGATATTAAAATGAACCAACTTTTCACGCTGCCTATTAAAGGCACATGAAACACAGACGCTACAATACATCCACTAATTTTTATTCATCTGTACATTATATACTGTAGTTGCATTTTTTATTTTAGTTTTTTTTTTTTTACATTCGGTTACAATGACAATATATCTAAAGTGTATTTTCATGGTTTAATACGTACCTAAAGAAATGCGCATGATCTCTCTATATTGTGGGTTTTCACCCAGTGCTCGGTATAGCATGAAAGATGACTCAGCCGCATTCATCGAGTTGCACGGCTGCAGCTCTGATTTTGAAAGCTGCTGCTTTCCTTCTGCAGGCGCAGAGCGTTAATGACACCTTTCGACGGGCAAACCACCTTTAATTGTCTGACCGCGAGGCAGAAAGAGGCCCAAATGACTGATTGCTGACACGTGTTAAACGAATGCCACACCTTTGGCTGTTTGCCTGTCAGTTTTCCTGCCTTCTAGCCAAACAATACCTTTTGGACTTGTAAATAAAATATTACTTCCTTTTGGAAGTACGGTTTTACAGTCCAGGTTTACTGCCAAACTAAACATTAAACAAAGGGAATTACATCATGTGTATTCAAAACAATCACACAACTTGGCGTTAGCTTAATGCTAATATACAACACAATGTAAAATGCCATTTACGGGCGAATGAATAGCATTGTAAGCCAAGTGTTACAAAATTTACAGCAACTGATATTGGAGCACATTTGGTGTATTAACACATATAGACAGCCATAACAATATTCATGGGCATATGTTCTTTTTCCATAGCCATAAACTAATAATATTACTGTAGCCTAACAAAGAAGTCAACCCAAAAGTTTTCTTGATGTTTTATGCGTCCCATGAGTCCAAACACGGCATTAAGATTAAAATTGCATTTGTGGAATATGAATTCAGCAGCAATCTTTTTTTTTTTCTACCATATCAGAGGGTGGCCATTTTGTCACTTGTTGTCACCTGAAAATGTCATCACAACCGCTTGAGGCTCAGATAACAACCAATAATGGCTCATCAGTTTTCCGAGTTAGGTCATACGACATTTGCAAACTGAGCAAATGAGCTAGTGATTGGTTGTTGCCTGAGCTCTCTGTAATTTTGAAGTCATTTTAAGGTGATAGTGATAAAATGACTGCAAGATTGATTCATATTCCGCAAATCCTGTTTACTAGTGAGGGTGCATAGACTATACTATTCCAAAGAAAAACTTTTTGGTTGAGTTCCCCATAAATGAATCAATTTACGTAGCTATGAAAATCCTGTTCGCTTCTGTCATCTTGACAGCAGTATACTGCCCCCAGTGGTCAAATCGAAAAATATGAAAAAAAAAAAACTATTTTGTTTGTTTGTTTTAATAATGTCTCCGGAGATTAATAAAATTCGACATCACAAGCGATTCAAGTTTAAACATCTGTGAGGCCTTCAGGGTCACATGAATTTGCGTGACAACAGCTAGTGAAATTGTGCTGTCGCCGCATTACCACACCACAACCAACGGCGACGGACTTCCCCAATGTCAATCCACATAGTCGCTTTACACACATGTACACACACACAAGCGCAATGCTGATTCAGACGTTTGGAAATTAGTGACACTTCCCTTTACGTCGCACTCAGTCAGCAGCTGATTCGCCGCAAGTCATGGTAACAACGCTTGACTGACGAAATTATTTGACTCTTTCTGATTGGACAAAAAAAAATTACCATCCACACGTATTAAAGTAGCAGTAGCAGCAAGAATTAATATAATTGACATAAATATGAAAACTTAGGTTAAGAATGGTGACGTTCTATATTTTTTTTTCAATTTAAAATGTTACCTGCTGGTTGCTGGACCATCTCCACAGCTGGACACAAGAACGAGTGAAGGCTGGACACGCAAAGTTCGCTCACTGTCCCCATTTATAATAATAATAGTCAAAAGTAATTCATATAATACTTTTCTTCAAAAGATTATACCTAGGAAGTAGCTAATCCACAGAGAGGTTCTTAGGCTAATCCAAGACAGTCGGAAGAACGTCGCCGGATTCTCTACATCAACATGCGCCTATTGGAAGGTGCAGCTATTTTTCCGAGGAGGCAATTGCTTCCGCTTTTAGCCGTTTCCTCTTTTTGTGTTGGCGTCACAGTATTTCTCCATCACACCCTTTCTCCCTCTCTCCAAAAGTACGCAAGACAGCGTGAAACTGTACTTTTTCAACAGTCACAAACTATTTCAAAGTTATTAACATCTTTCTCAACTCATTCACTACCGTTGACGACTATAAGCGTCAAAAATTCATTTTCACTGGGCTGGAAAAAATTATTCACTGCCATTTCAATTAAAATGGATTTTTGACTGACAGTGAATGTGAAAAGATATTTTTCCTTGACTTTATTATAATTATTAACATAAAATTAATCCTTATTACCCCAGAAAATAGACTACCTACATTTTGTTTGTCAAAACAAAATCTGAAAAACTGACCAGTCAGAATAAGGTGTATTTTTAGTCACCTTTTTGTTGCATTTATATCATCTGAAAAATTCTCCATTACAACCCCAAACAAAAGGAACTAGATGGTAATAAGGGATAATTTTTAAAATGATTAAAACACATTTTTAAAAAATCTCAAACAAATAATACTGTTACACATTTTCAGATTTTTTTTCATCGAATTTATTGTGTGTATCCTTATTACCACAAATAAGAAACTGGCTGTTATAAGAACCATTTTTTCAGATAATTAAAACGCATTTCTGAATAAAATGACCCTGACAAGAAATAAGGGACACCTTTTCCGTATTAAGTTTTCTTTGTTATTTATATAATTTGAAAAATGGTTCCTCCCCAAATGAGAAACGACAAGATAATAAAAGATACTTTTTCAGATTGAAAAATTGTCCCTGCTTTCATATCAACTGTAAAATTCCCCCTTATTATCCCAGTTAAGGAAGTGCCTGGTGATAAAGAACCATTTTTAGATGATTAAAGTTCATGTAAAAAAAAAAAAAAAAACTATATACACACCAAAATTTGGGAGACGTTAGCTATTATTTTTCTTATTTTCCATGATATCTCATCACATTTTTTTTTTTCACACCCATTTGACATCAGGACTCATCGTGGCGGCCTGGCCACACGAGTTGACCTGCATGTGAACCACGACGTCAGTCATCCTTGAGCGAAAACGCTGCAGTGAAGTCAGCATTCTTCTGTACTTGTTGGTGCACTTTCAATTTGAACTGAACCAATTCAAAGCTTCAAAGTTGATATTGAAAAGAAAGCCAACCATATGGTGGAGGCAGTATGCGATTACTCAAATGCTACCACAAGCACAGAAAGAACAAGCAAATGAGATTCGAACCCAGAACCTCTGCACTGTGAAGCGGGTCCTGCCAACTACTACTGATGTGTTGTACACCTCCAACGTAAAAACGCTTAAGTGAGCATCCGCCCCAAACACGGGCTTGATCGAAAAACTAAATATAGACTCAAAGGACAGATCACAGCACCAAACTGTCAAAATAAAAATAAAACCTTCCAGCGGTCACAATGGGCGCATTTTAATGAGATGCTCTGGTTTTTTAACTTTCATTTCTGTGCCGTACTTTGTATTTATTATTAGCATCCACGGCGTGGGTCCCCTGTGGTTTTGCTGTTACTTTGACAGCTCCTCTCGTCTTACTGGCCTTTGTTCATGACAAGATATGCGGGCTTGTTTTTTGCACACGTGTCGATCATAACGAAGAGCGAGCTCACCAACATGACCACAACAAGCTGGCTTAGCTTTATTGAGAAATCTATACAGAAAAAGCCAAACACTTGCGCTCTATGGATGCAGTCCGGTCATTTTTTATAAGCACTAAGTACCATTTCCTATTCTATGGTTATCATCATCAACAAGCAGGGGTGCACATATATATTTTTTTTTTGTGGGTTACTTATTTGAGTACCAGGATGTAGTGTTTCACCCTTTCTTTCATTAAAAATTCTTCCTCTGTCATTCTCAGTGTCGCTCCCACATTAAGCGCACAATCTGTGCACACTCGATGATGTCGCGTTATTCAAGCCTGCGTCCTTGAAAGGATTCATAAGTCCATCAGTTATGGGTTGCGCGGTTCACTTGGGACCCAGTCTAAATAGTCCAAGGACGTCAGAAGTAAATCCTTTGTCACTGTAGAGCGACAACGTAAACGACCTCATTCACACCCTCACGAGAATGATACGCAGCCCCTGACAGCCAGTCTAAGCCGCCTCAATAAACAAATAGGAAGACATGAAAAGTGCATGCTTAGCTTAATGAAAAAGAAAACTATTAGAGCTTGTGTCGTTCCTGCAGTTTGTCTTGAAATCCAGCAAGAGGGTGATTAGCTGCTGTTCCCCGATTAGCTTGTTTGTTATCCATGATGCGCTATATTCACACGCTCTTTTCATACTTGTCAAATAAAGGATGGTTGAAAATTTTCGACTGTATAAAATGCATCTCTTTTCTCTGCTAGCTGAGGACATGAGCAGTAAATCTTGCACTACATTTAAGTGTGTCAAGCCACGGCCTATCTTGGAGCCATTTTCAGGGAAAAAAATGTTCAGCTGAGGTTGTTAAGGATAAAAGGTAGGTAGGGTATGCAAATGCACAAACAAACACCCGACGTTACACATCAGTGATTTCTCTTGCGCATGCGTACCACTTATGTGCAGTCCTGCTAATAAGTACACTAGAAATATTACATGGCTTGTGTCACAAGTAACATGCACAATACATATAACTAAGTGATGAACCAAAAATTCCAAATCTACTATTTTAAAGAAAATTTTGCTCATTCATAGTTAGCTGGGCATCAACTTACTATTTTGTTGTGTAATATAGTTCTAGTGATGGGAATTTTTTTTTTTTTTTTACTCCTTTAGATGGTGCTCTTGGTTTGAAGATGAAAGCTTGCACAATGAAAATGTATTTAATTTACATTAAATCTTTAAACCAAAAGTGCCATCTCGAGGATTAAAATTTATCAAACGTGTTTCATGAGGCTTAATTTTTTTTAATCAGTGTATAAAATAATGCTAACTGCGCAAGTGCAGTTTTTTGGCATCTTCAACAGTAAAGTGATTATACCTATAATTAATTTGATGACAAAATTATTTTTTGTGTAATATCAATGACTTGAACCCTGCATTGGTAATGTGGGGTTTTCATGTGTTGTATTTGCACACACCGGCACAAAAATGTTGATAGGGCTAATCTTCCAAGCTGATTTAACAAGTCAGTAAAGTACCTGAAAAAATAGAACATTTGTAACATCGAAATTACAAGCATTCATTAAATAAATTGAGGCGTCCCTATGGGACCAACACAGGGTTGAAAAAAAAGACTTCAAAAGTGCTCCACCTATCAGCTTGTAAATGTCACATGACAAACAGGTGAGCTTTGATTGGTTGCCACCTGAACACAGGTGATGTCATTTTCAGTCAACAGCAAGTGGGATTTTTTTTAAAGGTATCATTCGTACGTGAAAAAGCGTTAACCATATTAACTTTTTACTGCCCAGCTGAAAATTCTCCCAGACAACCTACAGAAAATGTGAATGTATTAAATACATAAAATCCATTCATTTACAACCTATTTGAATTCTCTTCGCTAGAAACGTTGCAATGAGGCCAACTGCTTAGCAGCTGCTCTATTTTGAGATGCACTGTGGCACACGGAATACTAAGTGATGCATAATTGATCGAAAAGCATCTTTCATCATTGCCTAGCAAACCATTAGGAAAATTATGATGACCATCTTGTATCATTTTCCTCTTTGATTACATCATTTGGCCAATACAGCGGCAGCGTCATATCTGCAGTGTGACGCTTAATAATACATCACCTAACATTTTTGTTTTCTTTACGTAGCGCAGGCCACGTGTTTGATGTGGAGATTGGAAGAGTTCAGGGACATACCTGGAGCGTCTCCCTCCATCTTGGTGCTCCTCAAGCGGCGTGAGGGAGTCTTGGTGCCCGGGGGAGGGAGGCGGAGAGGCGGCAGCGAACCTGGCTGTCACCGGACCGCCCGGAGCAAACCGGAAACCTTCTTCCACGCTCTCTCTCTCGCTATTTCGGCTTCTTCTACTCCTTCCTCGCCACTATCCACTTTACAGATTCTTCGCATCCACTTTGGAGTTGAAAACAAAACAACAACAAAAAAAACAACTAAAGGCTTGTGTACGTGTATTCTAACGAAGGTAACTCTTCCTCTGACGCCGTTGGTCGGCAAACGCACACATGCGGGTCCCGCCCACTTTGGTCGTGACGTCATCGCCCAACTTCACCGATGCAAAAAGTTGAGCATTTATTTTGCCCTCTCTACTGTTTTTTAAATGTAATGATTTACATATATGGATATCGAAAATTAAGTTGCACATTAGCGTTTTTTTCTATTCTAAACACGGGTGATGAAGAAAAAGAGGCGAGAAAACAAGGTCTGAAGAAAAAAGAAAGCAAGAACAAACTGATTACTAAATTGAAGGTACGGATCAGTGCAATTTTTTTTCTTCATACCATGAGGGGCTCCGTAAGTATGGAACGAAAGAAGGCTGACGGATGGAAGAAAATTGGGAGGGATTGAAAGAGGATGTAGGGATGGAAGGATAGGAATTAATGATGGGTTGAATGAGGGAAGAGATGGAGGACAGTAAACGAGTGAAAAAAGGAAACTGGCAGGAAAAGGCAAAGGAAGGATGAACATAAAAAATAAAGGTGACTAAAAAAAGGAACTTGTAAGAAAGGGGATAAAGAAAAACAAGGGGATGGGAGGTAAGGAAAACAGGAAAGGAGGATGCAACAAAGAACACGTTATTGCACCATAAAGAACTCAAAAGGGATAGTGTGTAAGACTTTCATTTAAATGATTGTAAATTTCAAAAACTTGCAAATGAATGTGTTCTTAAAGGAATAGTGTTTAAGATTTATGTCGTTTTTCATTACAGGCAGCATGAGTTGCTGCATTTATCATTGGCCGTAGCTATAACAAACATGCCCGCCTCCACAGAAGTGCCACCCCCCATGTGATATCATTTCATAACTGGACTGAGTATTTTTAAGACATACTGTTGGTCTTAAGAACCCAACTTTCTTGCACCGTTTTTTCAATGTGGTGCACTGAAAGCAAGTACTCAGCATCCATTTTTAGGACCACTCGGCTTTGACAAAACATATGCAGGTAAACACTCACCAATGTATCCATTAATGAATGAGAGAAAGGATGGGGGATGGCAAAGGAGTGGGGAAAAAAAAAAGGGGGGGGGGGGGGGGGGGCCTCCGGAAGCGAAAAGGGAGGATTGACAAAAAAAGGATGCATTGAAGGACAAAAACACAATTTTATTGCACCATTTTTTTTTTATTCAAACGTGGTGCGTTGAACGCAAGTGCCAAGCGTCCATTTTGAGGGCCACACTGCCTTGACAAAACACTTTTTTGCAGGTAAACACCCAACTGATCTATTAGATATCTTTTCAATATATTTATAACTTTTTTAAATATATATATATATATATAGCCAATTCAAGGCAAAATCTCTAAACTGGAAAGAAGGAGCAAATCTTTACAGCATGGAAGGACTGTACACTCAAATGCATTGTGTCATGTTGTTTTTATGGGAAGGTCATGACCCTAAAATGAGAGAGGGCTTACTTTGGGAGAGCGTTTGTGGTTGTCTGGCATGAGATGATGTCATATTTTTCCCGCCGCACGCATAGAAAACAGTTCTGGTCAACATGGCAATGGCAAACAGTACATACGGGATGGCTTCCTGAGTCTCCGTCCAGTTTTTGGAGGTGACTGACAGCAAAGGAAAAAAATTGCATCGAGGTATTTAATGAATCGTTTAAACTGATGTGTGGCTAAGAACAAGCGCAACCTTGAACCGTGGGTTGAAAAATACGCCCCAAATACTTGCACAATCTGAACCGTTGGTTTTGTCATAATATATGGAAATTGTGTATGCCCCCCCCCTCCCAAAAAGTAAATAATTATGAACCAGACAAAAAAAGGTTCTTCAAAACCAGCCACTCGGCACAGCAACATAAAACACTGATAAAAGGTAAAAAAACAGAACATAAATTTGGATAACCCCAAAAACTAAATTATATATATATATATATATATATATATATATATATATATATATATATATATATATAAAAAAACTGAATCTGCTTCTATCTAAGTAGATCCAGTGGCACAGAGGTGATAAAAATGGGTAAAAAAAAAAAAAAAAAACCCAGCATGAAGAAATCAAAGATTCAAAATGGTGGTCCATCAGTGATGTGATTGGCTCATTATTCAGAGGAGACAAAAAAAAAAAAAGGAAACGTTTTTTGTTATTTTTGGTGTTGTTTCCATTTGCAGTCAGAAGGTGTCAGCGACGGGCGGCAAAGGCTCGCTTGCGGCCCGGCATGACGGCCCACTTATTTCTGCGGTCCTGGATCTGCTGGAAGATGCTCCCGCCACCGCCTCTCCATTTTTCTCTCTTCAAACTTTTGATTTTCTTCACCTGGGGAAGTACAAGATCCTTTTGAAAAACGTCTCCACCTAATCGATGTTTATAGAGTCAATATTAGTCATACTAGGCACCTAATATTTATTAATCTAGAAAAATGATGGATAAAGGTCTCAGATAAAAAGTGTTCCTTCTAATTAAATGCCCAGTGTTTAATATCTACAACTTATTTTGTGCTCATAAAGGCCTGTCCTCTAATTGTGCATTCTTAGGAGACACTTGAATAAACTTTTTAGGGAGGCCTTTAATAAAGTTTTATTCTAGTTTAACTAGATTAGGGGTGCAAAACTATGATTCTGGGCCATTTGCAGCCCTCTTTTGATTTTGGCCAACAGCATAGCTGAGAAAAAAATGCTGGTATTTATTTATATAATTGTCTGAATTTGACACTTATACCTCACAATAAATTTGCAAAAATCCTCTAATAAATAGCTTACTTTTAATAGGGGTAAGGAAGGTGATACTCGTAAGGTACTTACTAAAATTCCAAAGTTCAGATAAAGATGTATCCTTTTATTATAGTTATGACATTTTTTTTTGCCATCACTTATACTCAACTTTTATAGCATCAGAAGAAAGCCAAACAAAAAGCGAAATTTAAACGCACCTTCCCACAGTCGAAGTCCTCGTCCCATTCGTCAATCACAGTATCCTTACTGGTGCGGCAGACATCTTGAATAGCATCGCGACTCACAGCGGACACCTCGCCGTCCCAACCAAGGACTAAAGAGGACGCAAAAAAAAAAAAAAAAAAAAGTCAAAAATTAAGGCTGCAGTTCTCAAAATAAGATGAATGTGGAAAATCCACAGAAATTCTCACCGCAAGCACCATAGGCTTTGTCCGAGGTGTTCCGGATCAGCTCTTCCATAATGCCGCTGCTTTTTCTGCCATCCCAGGACACACGGGGGACAGCGCGGGCCGGGGTTTCACCAGGCGCGTCATTGGCTGGCGCCTGACAACGCTTATAGCCGTCCTTCACTTGGCTGTCCCAAACCATCACAGGGGCTGCAAATGACAGAAGCATAACTGTCACGACATACGCCTTTTTTTTTTTGCTTGTTTTTGAATGGATGTCTGTACCTGTGTTGAGCTTGCGCGGCTTTTCACTCGCCGCAGCGGTCTTTTTGGGCGGGGCCTCCTCTGCGCTGCCGTTCTGCTCCTGCGGGCAAGGCCCACTCTCTTCCTTTTTCAGCATCCTTTTCTTCTTTTTCATTTTCTTTCTGTGTACAGTTTTATCGCTCAACTGAACAGCGGCCCCGGTATGCCTATGAGGAAATGGATCGAAAAATGACTTTGAGAAGTTCTTGATTTCAGTGTTATTTGAAATTAGTTGGAAGTGGGGCTGCACAATTAATCGAGTTTTAATCGCGATCACGTGGCTGTCGCGATTAATTAAGCTGATCCACTGCGATAAACATTGAAACAGTCAAGCACTTTTAGCAATTTTAATTACAAGTCAAATCAAGCACTACCAGCAGGGAACAATGGTTCCCACATATCTGCATGATAAAAGCATATTAGTTTCTCACCCTAATATATTATTTACCAGTGTGAAATAGCGCTGAGTTTCTCACCTGATTTCTAATATTTACAGTGCTAGCTGTCAACTGAAACCTATTTTGAAAATGCCGATTGGCAAAAAATCTGAATAAATTCGACTTGACAAGACCGAAAATTAGAATTTGACTACTAATTGATGAAAAATAAATAATGTGCTTGGTTCTACGTAGGCTTTTTTTTTCATTGGTTTGCACTCAGCAATTAAGTTAGCTGTGTTGCCCTGTGTGCCCAGTTTTTGCCATTATTTACTTTATGTATTTTAGTGAATTATTATTACCTGTAAGTATCAATCCTTGAAACCTTGTTTATTTACTTCTTGTTTAAAAAAAAAGAAAAAAAAAAGCAATAAATAGATATGTTTGACCAAACGATGAATAATCGTGATTAATAATCAGGATTATTTTGTCACTTGCTGAAAATGACATCACCATTTCTTGAAGATCAGGTAAGGACCAATTATAGTTCACGTTTTCTTAGTTTGGTCATTTGACATTCACAAGCAGAGTTGTGATTAGTCGCTACTGAGCAACTGTGATGTCACTTTCAGGAGACAGCAAGTGGCAAGATGGCCACCGCTGATGGCAGAAAATGTATTAATCAAGTTTCCACAAACACATTATTCATCAAAATGCCATATTTACCCTTCCGTTTTTCCCTTTAAACTGAAAACACAATTGCTGGAGAAGAATTTAAAAAGGTGCTCTTAATATGAAATTAATTATTAGCTAAACTTCTCATGCAATCTATACAGTTGTAAACATTTAGAAAGATTCAATACAAATGTATTTGTATAAAAGAAGGCCCCATTTAAACCATGTTGAGTAAATATAAAACCTGTCTCACCTTTCTGAAGCTACACACGGTGTATCAGTGTCTTGTGGTGCCTCCAGTATCTGTTTTTTCTTCTTTTTTTTCTTCTTCTTCTTCAACACGCAGTCCACCTCATGTTCTTTGTCGTTAGTCTGACACGTCGCCTCCGTGACGGTTTCAGGCTTCTTTTTGAGCTCTTTGGCTTCTTGGCAGTGGGAGAGACTCCACATGCCCGCCTGGCACCATTCCTCATCTTCAGACTTGGACGGCTCCAGATGGGACGACACGCTTACTCTCGCAGAAGTTTTCTCGCCATCTTCTTGCTCCCTCTTTCGCTTCTTCTTCTTCTTCTTTTCACCGGCGGAATTTGACGGCACCTCTGCAACAGCGACCGCGTCGGCTTCTACCTCGGAGTGGCGCCGCTTTTTTCTCCTCTTCTTTTTGTGGTTGATGTTTTGAGTCGAAGGGCCATTTAGTTTTTCTTGGGGCAGCTGGGAGGACTTTGGGCTTTTTTGCGCAGAAGTGTGGAAGCCGTTCGTAGAGGGGCTGGCGTTAGGTGTGGAGCAAAGGGACCGTTTCAAAGGTGATGAGTGATTTTTCAAGGAATGGAATGAAGATCTGGGGAAAGAGTAACTTGCTTACTTTTTTACCCTGTCAATGTAAACATGAACCAAAACTGCCTTTTGACCTTTACAGCGGAATTTAAACCATTTATTACCAGCCTAACGAAAATGAATCTTTTGACTTCTAACGCCATCAACGGCAGTGAATCAGTTACTTTTCTCTTCCCCAACTGACAAACAGCAGACTCCCTACCTGTGAGCGTTTGGCGTGGCGGAAAGGTGGTTAGGGTGAGTTGGATGAGGGGGGTCTTCAGACAGTCGTCGTGGTGCATCAATGCTGCTCGGACTCGGGCTGCGAGCCTGCAGTTATCGACAAAAATAAAAACTTGGTGGTCTAAAAGAAAAAAAGTAGCCATGAATGTGACCAAAGAGGAGAGCGTTAAATTAAATAAAGGGGGATGGCATGAAAAGATGGATGGGCAAAGAGGAAGGGGGACGTGGCAGAGAACAATTAGAAATGGTTAGAAAAAAAGAAGGTATAAAAGGAAAAGAAGACAAACCATAGACTGTGTGGTTGATTAGAATATTGCATTCATAAGAAAAATTACATTGTGAAAAGGTTCAATATTTGTCATTCTTTGATTATGCTGTTTTTATGGCATGATGTTTTACTGCTACTTTCCTTTGTTGCATGAAAAAAAATTCCTATATCATGGAACTAATAAAGACTTTCTGTACATACAAGGTATAAAATCTTGCTTAATTGCTTTCACAAGTAACCATGTATTTTCTGCATTCCAAAAAAGTGCAGACATATTGATTCCTGCTTGTGAACTCAAATCAGATGTTGAAGTTTGAAAAAAGAAAAAAAAAGTAACAAATTGACATCTTAATTCAGTAGTTATTTCAAAGCAATAAAAAAAAACGTATTGTTCGGTTTCAAACTGTTTACATTGCTGGAATTTATTACAATGTTAACACTAAATCTAGACTAAAACATCCAGTACTTATGCCTTTGATTATAACGTGTTGAATTTATAGTAAGACAGGATTCGGGCCTGACTAACACAAATTTATTTTGGACTGATGATGATTTTTGGCAAAAAATATCTATATTTTGAAAAAACTGTCTGCAATTAATGAAGCTGTAAGGACATTCATTTGTGGAATTTGTGTAACTGGTACTTGAATGGTTTCATATTCACTGCAGTATGTATTTTTTATTTATTTGTTTTTTGAAAACCTGGATTGGGAATGTTATTCACCTTCTTGGCTGACAGCGCCAGTTTCTTGGCAGGTGGAGGCGACATGGTGCTGCCAGTGGCTTCTGATGTGATGTTGTTGAGGGCTGGGGGTTTCATTTTCACCGTTTTCTGCTCATCCGCGCTGTGAGAACGCTCCACGCTCTTGGCGGGAGATGCGGTACTGCTGGACGATTTGCGAGGGGTCGACGGAGCACCTCCAGCCGGCGCACTCTTAGGACCTGCGATGTCCTGTTTGATGATCAGCAAAAAATGATTTTTAATCTTCTCTGAATGACCTGTCACATTTGTCTGTTTTAAAAATTAAAGGTGGCCCTTGGGCACAATAGAGCAATGGCGGACTTACCTTTGACTCAGTGGTGTCGGCAGAGGAGGAGTCCGACAGAGACTTGAATGAGGTAGACGCAGTGAGGCCTCTGCCACCGTCTTGCTTTTTGTCTCCATCCGTCCTGCCGACGCCGTTGCTGTTGTTGTTGGATGGCGCCGGCGTGCCGCAGCGTGACTGACTCTGAGGAGAGGGCTTCTTTAGCTTCTTGAAGGGCTCCTCAATAACCGTGGGCCCACCGGGCAGCTTGTTGGCGCCGTTGGAGGACGACGTCCAGCCGGACAGGCGGGGCTGCGGAGGTGGTTGTGTGCTCATGCCGTTTCTGGCTACCGGCAGGCCTAAACCGCCATCCATGGACTGGATCTTACGCAGTAGTGCTGGTTCAAGTTTCTGTTAAATGGACATATATGCCCATCTTAAAAAGATAGGTTTAGGACATATTGTATGTGGGAGTAAGATGTACCTTTGTGATCTGCGGGGAGGAAAGAGGTCCATTCAAATTGATTCGCTTTATTTGCTCTGATGAAGCGCTGTTCTTCCCCGAATGCAACATTGCCTGTTTGCCACTGTGTCCATCTGCATTCTTTTTTGTTTCGGGGATCCTTCAAAAACAAAAAAACAAAAACAAAACAAAACACAGCACATATGTTTATCAGGAAAATAGTGTATTACCAGGTATGTGTTATTAAAGCTTGCAGCAGGCACAACGTCTTACCTCAGGTAGAAAAGCACATAGGCCTGCTGGTTCAAAACCACCTTGATGTTACTGGAGTGCACCATGGAGTCATTCATTTGGTACCATTGTCCATTGCTCGCCTACAAGACAAGGCATAGTAAAAAGCCAGCGTGTTTTATTTTTTATATTACACAAAAATGCAGCAAAAATTTAACCAGACATTGTGTTAGGAAATATTGGAAATATCATCTTTCAAATTGTTTGACCCTGATCCTATGGGACAATTTTGACGAAACAACATTAAGGATGTGAACTATTTAGGGAACGTTAAAAAAAAAGCATTACGATGTTATTTCTTGCTGATATATATGCATTCAACAAACCTAAATTCACTATGTCGCAGTTGGGAAATTTGGCGTCTCTGCTGTAGTTCAAACTACTAACCACTAGGGGTCAGTGTTCTACAGCATGAGAGCACGAAACCTATTTTTACCCTTTAAAAACTGAAGATTGTGGACAATTAGTTGCCATTTACTAATGGTGCGTGAATGCAGCATACGCATTGAGGCGTCAAAAAGAGATCATACTTTAGAAGCATGCCCCAAGCGAGAGGGGGAGCAAATACAAATACAATTCACCATTGGTTTCAGTGCACAACAAGGGCGGAATCTACAAAACCTGGGCAAATATGTCAACACGTGTCAGTTACCCCGGGTTTCAGTGGATGTAAAGAAAATAAAAACAGAACTCTTGGCAGTCGAGTAGGAGGCAACAGGCAACAACTCAACGCATGCAGGGGGCTTCTGTGATCCAAGAAACAACAAGCTACGGTCAATTCTTGTTGTATCGCAATGTCTGTGCATCATCACAAAACTTGTGCAGTGGGGAATGGACGCCCTCTCCCGCCTTTTCTATTTATGATTGGCACACTAACCATCTATTTCCTTTTTCCCCCCGTTTTTATTGGCGACTGACATACAAACCAAGTAACTCGCTCAACTGCACACAAGGCACAAACTGACATCCAAAACGTGATTTGAATTACGATGGCGAGGGTTTTCCACCTTTGCTTTCCGTAGTTCTTTTTTGTTTTTTTTTTTAAGGATAAAGCTTATATTTTTCATTGTGGCACCTTGACATAACAGTAGTAGTGTCCGGCGTGACAGCTGTAGCCAGAGTGAACCAGGACAGCATAGAGGCCGTACATGATGGGATCCCCTGAGCTCTGAGACATGTATGGGCGGATGTTGAGGAACTCGGGATAGCCAACATCCTAGAGAGAGAAGAAATATATGAGATTTAAGGGAAAAATAGGAGCAGTTGCAATCTCGCAAAATTATTTGTCAACCTTTGTTATTTTCCCTCCACTAAAGTTGGCAAATCGCTTGAGAGAAAGCGTCAGCACATTAGATGTTCGATGGACAGTGAAACGCTTTGTCGCTGGCACTTTCTTTTTGCACCTGAAAGGGGGAAGTGGGGACTCTTACTCCTCTTAAATGTGAACAGACCACATCACATACAATATACGCCTGGTTACAAACTTACTTGGCACACATGTAGGCATTCTCTCCACTCAAAATGTCAGGTTTAACAAAGAGCTCCAAGGCTCGCACGATGTTGACAGCTTGCTAAAAGACAAAGAAGAAAGGAAAACATTGTTATAGTGAGTTTAAGAGGTTACAGGCGGAAATGTATGAATCTATACTTCCTTTTAGGGGTTGACCAAGATTTTTTTTTGTGTCTTACTATGATAAAGGATTTTTTTCAATACTGTATCACAGTCCCTGACTTATTATTTTTCCCCTATGAATCAGATTTGCCTTGACATATTTCGATAGCCAAGTTAAAATAACAACAATAATAACAATAATCCTAATAAGAATGTGCAAATTGGAATATAAGACGCCAAAAAGATGTAATTACAGTCGCTCATAGTCACCTTCAAGGTGTATGCGGTATCAAGGCATCAATAATTCCGCTAATCAGTTCAATCTCTGTGGTTCCTAAATGTTCTTTATAATGAAAAGCTAACGACAGCAGACTGCACAACTGAGGTGTCACTGCAAACCTAACCTAGAGAAAATATTAGAAATTATGAGAATTAATGTTTAGACATACCCGTATTTCAACAGCAATGTCCAGGTAAGGGTCGTAGGTGTCGGACACACTTTTACAAATGGAACATTTTACTGCAAAGAGGAAAATTAGCAATAACTGAATCAGTCACCCGGGTTTCTCTGGGGACATTTTGTTCTTGTGAACACAATACCTCTTGACCGCAGGTAACCTCCAAAGATTTGGTGCACTAGTGTTGTGGCCTGTGTCTGCCTGTCTAGCCTAGACCAAAAAGAAAACCCTTTCAACCAATACTGTTCTTTGTTTAAAAAAAAAAAAAGTACATATCGTCAAAAAAACAAAACACCAGGCCTTACTTTGGGTAGCCATTGAGACAGGCTTTCTGCATGGCGTCAATGGTGTACCGCAGAAACTCGTGCGCGTCCTCCTGGCTACCGAAGCGGAAATGTCGGGCGATTTCTGTACAAAAACAGCACGCCTGAATAAACTGTCCATAAATCGCTGAGATGACATATTTTGAACTGCAAGCTCTTATTAAGCCATTAAGCGTAATAAAAGTTATGGCATGAGTGTGTTATTGAGAATGGTCATTTGTTAATGTCTGCCAAAAGAGCGCAGTTAATCTTTATTTAAATGTCACAACAAAATACTTTAAAGCAGATTTGGGGCCCCCTTTCTGAGTAACCACCCACAATGTATTTGCAAGCTTCACTTTCAAACAAAACAAACACAAAAAAAAAAACTATGAAACATTTACAGCCACTAAGTGACTTTTAACAGCCACGTCACATTAGCGCTAATGTAGTCCGGAAAGCTTTGAGCCCTTCCTGGAGGCACAAGGTGCAGAAGGGAGTCTGAAGCTAGTCGATATTTAATGCGCTCATCACCACAGTCCCTGCAAAGCGGCCTTTCACACAAACAGCAATATGTCATAACCAGTGGGTGAAAATCTAAAATTGCGCCTCCAATAATTCAAAAGTGATGTTATTGTGTTGTTTTTTCCCCCCACATGAGTATTTTTGAGCAAAAGCATCAATGTCTGCAGTCACAAGGAGACGGAGAGGGCACGAGAGGGAAAGATGGAGGGGGTGTGTGGTGGTTATGGAGACTGCAGCAGTAAGCAGGTAGTGAGCGAGGGAGGGAGGGAAGGAGGGGTCCTTTGGGACTCTAGCACCTAAACCCGCACCTCATCCCCCCCTCTCCCCATACGCCATCCATTCACTTCTCCTCCGGCTAATGTACTGCAGTGTGACGTCAGTGTTGTGTCATGGCATTAGGCTGAACAAATTCAAGAGAAGGCGGTGGTCTCACTTTTCAGGTCTCTGATGAAGGACACAGGCTTGATGGCATTGCCCGTGTTGGCAAAGGTTTGGATGATGTGGTTTTGCATGACGCAGATCATACAGAAGCCTGACTGGTGGCCTGGAAAAGCACAATACACAAAGAAATACAAGATTACATTGGAATTTCTCACGCTAGTATTCGCCAATTATGTGAGAATAATATCCTAAATGTACAATTACATTTTATGTGATGCAGAAAATGGCTATATAAGTGGACTATCCCTTTAAAACCTTTTTTGTCATGTTGTTTTTGATACAAGATATGCTTAGATAAAATTTATGTTTGTGATGTTCAGTGTATCTGGCTAGGTTTGGGAATAAACACTCACAGACACGGCTGTGCTCCTTGGAGAGCAAGTAGTTGGCCAGGGGCGGCGTGTAGGTGAGACACTGCACGGTGGAGTTGAGGAAGCAGGTGTTGCCCAGATTGTGGAGGCCGGCCCCCACCCTGTAAACCCGCTCCCACTTGAGGGTCAGCTTGTTGGCCGGGAAGAGCATTTTCTGCGGTGCGGCAATGCCGTCCCCTTGTCCTCCGATCGTGTTCTCCGAAACTGGACACAGTCAAATTCAGAATAGAAACATTATGATATAAAGCGCGCACGTGCATTTTCATGGTACAATGGCAAAGAGCTCTGTTTGTTTACCTTGCCTCTTGATTTGGGAAGGCTCAGACACCTTCTGCCCGGGAATGCCCTCATTCCTGGGGTTAAGTATGACGTACTTGTTCTTCAGGCTATCCAGCTGGTAGGAGAAACCCTTGCTGGCAGGCTCAAACTCAATCTTCTGTAAGAGGACCTTCTTGGCCGAGGTGGCTAGCAGCTTGTTCAGGTCTCCGTCATCGCCTGACTCCTTTCGACTGGGCTTCAGCGCCTCCTTGAGTTTGTCCACAATCGGCATTGTTGACACATCACTGAAAAATACAGAGAAGTCAATTGTGTGGAATGTGGGATGAAAATTGGGGAGGGGGACTACTTGGCTGTAACAACATGGTTGACTCAATGTCACGTGCGTGCGTGTGTGTGTGTGTGTGTGGGGGGGGGGGGGCGTTTATTTTAAAGGAAAGGGGGGGGGGGGGCGCTTTTCAGAGAGATAAAAAGAAAAAAAAATCTGTACATCAGACCAAACAATGCCCCCCTCTGAAAGGTTAAAGTTAAGCAAACTATGGCTTGAAGACCAAATCCGGCCCACACAGTCTCTGACCCACCCTCACCATGACCATGAGGTCAAAGTATGCCAAATATTTGGTGCTTTTGTGTTTTGAATGCTGTGCTTTTATGGGCATATGTGAAAGATAGTAAAAGCAAGTTAGCAATCAACATATACATGTTGGTAAACTGGAGGGGCTTTTGCTATATTTAGCAACTTTTAGGAACCCATAGCAACTAGTTTTCCAAACAATAAGAAAAGAGAGAAGATTTTTCAAGACAATTCAACAAATGTACATTTGTATTGCGTCTATAATCAGGTATTACTGAATCATTATACATCATGGCCAATAATATTATACTTCCCGTTTAGGTAAATTTTGGTAGTTCTGATTGAAATGGCATTGTCATTGGCATCAGTGACAATTTTATGGCAGCCAAACCAGATATAAAACAAATGATGCTACAAGAGGTTTTTTTTGAACTCGTAGCGGGTAGTAAATATAAAAATATAAATATAAAATTACATTTTCATTGAAAAAAATACGAGAACCACTGATATACACTATACATGTATGTAGCATTTAATTAAAACAAGACAATAAGCTTTTTTCTAAATACAATTAAAATAATAAGTTTGAGGTAAGAATAGCCCTCGAATGATTTGAAAATGCCTCTATTTAAGTAAGGCTAATGTCCCTTTAATGTGTAAACAAATACACTAAAAGCTTAGCACGCGCTTGTCCACAACAAGCATCTGCCAGTCTGCTAATCATCAAAAAGCCTTGTACAACTGTGCGCAGTGTCGAACATAACTATCCTCCGTTTTCTAATCATTCCAATACGCTATATATTGGCTGAAAAGACATCACAGAGGACGATGATGTCACCAGAGTGGGGGGTAGTGGTGAAGGAGAAGGCCTGAACATATGCACAAGGACACAGTGACTTTCACGTACCGCCGCTGCTGATACCAAGGATGACATGCAGCCCGAGGGTGCCACCATGGTGATAGTCTTATGCAATGTAACAGTTGCCATTTATTTGCAACTGATCGCTTCTTCAAACGACTGTAGTAAAATCGGAAGGCAGGCAGTGAATGGAATTGTTTTCAATTCATTAGTCTTTGCAGCTGAAAAATAGCTGGCCAATTGACAGAATTAAGCTTAAAAAATTACAAAGTGGCTATGATCATCTGCTTTCTGACCAACACATTTTATATATATATATATAAAATGTACTCTAAGAGAGTGTGAAGGGACACGCAAAGTGAAGATTCTGATTCACTCAAGGGAGTGAACACCTACAGGACGAAAACCAGACCAAAACACACAAAAGAAACAGTTCTCTGTTCAACATGCTTATCAGTAGAGTGGAAGAAATTTACAACCCGAAAGGGGGCAAAAACCATAAAGAGTGGGTGTCTGGAACTCCCTAACCTGTAAGGGTCAGCTACCCCGAGCTGCACAAATATTTCTCATGCATGGTTTAGTGAAAAGGTCTTTATTAAAACAATGCCAGGTAGTCAGTGAATAACATAATATAATATAGGCTAAATACAATCTTTATATATATGTGTGTGTGTGTGTCTGTGTGTGTGTAATAAACTGCTCAGTAACTCAATGAAGAGGGTGTGTGGGTTAGATTTTCCAGGGCTTTTTATGACTGTTCCTCTCTGATTGTATTAGTCTGGATTCCGTCTGAGCATTTAATCGATTTTAATCAGTTAGTTTAACCTTATTGATCAAAATGATTTTTTGGTGTGATTCAAAGAATGTCCGAAGCTTTGCCAACCCTGAGAGAAGCTGTTCTTTTTTTTTTTTTTTTTTTTTAATCACAAAACCGCAATGTGTTTTTGCCAACTTTGTGATTTTTCTGACACCTCCAGGGGTTATTTTCCAAACAGCAAAACAGACACATTTATTTCCGAGAGAAAGCACATATTTTCACATGGTATCTCAAGATGTTTTGGACGAATAAACAGTTACTGGTTTGGGCTTTAGCATGTTGAAAAATACATAACATTGCTCGTTGTTTTATACACAATATTTTATTTCGATTCAACAGAAAAATAATCATGAGTATAATCAGGTGCATACTTACTGCCGAAACGCTGAAATTCTGATAGAGGCTTTTTTTTTCAATTAAAAAGGTATCTAAATGGTGAATTTATTTTAAAACAATTATGAAATATTTTGATAATTGGTTAGTTGTCAATTAATGGTTTCGCCTCTAATGCTAGCTGATAATATCGACAAACATCATATAAAGGTGGTGTGTTTGTTTTGAACAATCAGACTACTGTATCCAGTAATTTATGTAACATGGATTCATAATTGTGTTCATGCTAGAAGCATGGGATTGAGGCTTAGTGATACTCTCCATTTTCAAGCTTTGCAATTTGAAACTATCAAGAGGGGGGTCTTAGATATGTTTTTAAAATAAAAATCAGAATCTAATATTTGTAAAAAAAAAAAAAAAAAAAAAAAAAAGCGAGAATCAAATCGAAATCCTTGCAAAGACGTCTGGATCCAAACATCTAAGGCGATATGTGTCCACTGTAGTGGAACGTTATTTTTGTTCGATATCTTTTGACTCATTTGGGCTACCCAGTCAAGTCCTAGCGTGCTCAGAAGATGACATTCTAGCCTTCTGTTGATGTCTATTGTATTTGGGAGAAAGGGAATTCAAACATACTATACATCAAAAATCATAGCTTCGTAGGGCAACCATGTCAACAAACAGCACCATATGATTTGTTTTATTTTTTTTGCTCGGTATTCTCTCCTTTTCGCGTATCTATGACTCAAGTACCTTGCAGCAGTTATCAGCTACAATGGGAGGGGGAAAGAAAAACAAACACGTTTTCTATTTAAACTCCAAATTACGTTTTGCTGAAAGAAGGACCGATAGTCGTCGGGTTTGAATTTCAATATCTACGGTTGCAGTGATCCGATTTTAGTAATTGACGTTTCGTTGTGCAGGATTATCAAAGCTCTTTCTGTTGGGCGGAAATACACTTTTAGATAAAACATTTTTCGGTTGCTATAATGTATTTGCCATCATACGCCATGTCTGACTGAGACATGCTTCAGCCGCTATTTGTCTGAACATAACCAATCGCGTTAAGCCAAAATATAGCTTGTTTGAGTAAATTATCGTTGTTAAACGGTAACAACTCAACGACACTGCTTGCGAATATTTTTATATTTAAAAGAGATTTGCCCATTTTTACCTCGGCGTTGAGAGGCGTTCCGTGATCCCGACGTCTCAGGCCACTTGGCGTGGGGTTAGCATGCTAAGTTGCTAACCTCAACCAAGAATGTCGACATTACGCGGCGTCAGAAGGGCGACGAAACGGTGCCATTACGCCCAGTTTATGCGCAATAGCAACTTTGGGTGATTATTTGTTATTAATATTGGGAATGTGGGCCACTTTGCGTGTCCTTAGGGATGAGCATAGCGGTGGCTAATAGCTAGTCGGCTAACTTAACGTGGCGGGGGGGGGGGGGGGGGGGTTGCTTTCACATGCTGCAATGTGGTAGCGTCTACAAATGTTGGATGGCATTACTCAAGCAAAAAATGACACAAAAGTAGAATTGTTTTTTTAAAGGTTCTTAAAGGCCTCACCTTTGTGGCGTTCAAAATGACTGGCAAAGGAGAAGTCAGCTGCTCAGACGTCGCTTCTCCGTCTGCTGGTATTTTCGCCCATGCTGCATTATGAGAGGGCGGTCACGAGAATGACGGACGCCAAGCGTAGACCAATCGGCGAACAAAGCCCGCCTTGGTGTTAGCATTCAGCCAATGAGCGCCTTTGAGAGTCTTGACGCGTTCATGGGAAGTGACACGTGATGTACAAGCTGTGCTAGTGTTTACCATTTTCAATGTTCAACTACTGGAGAGCTCAAATCTTCTAAACGTCCGAGGCAAACAGCAAGAATTAAATCACACGTCTTTCAATGTAATCGCAGTAAGATTAGGTGAAATATACATATTCAATGACAACCCTGTGCATTTATGATTATGTAACAGCGGTGTCTTGAAATACGAAATATTCCATTCATAATGTTCACCACGTTCGTATCTGAAACACTATTTTAATCCAGTTTTGATTTGCCATTTATTGATTGAAACCCCCAACACAAATTTTGTAATGTGACAACGAAAAAATACCATTATATACAATGTACACTTCAAAGGGACAGTATGTAAGATTTAGACCGAATTTAGTCAATGATTTAGAAGGAATACATTAAACGATTGTAAATGTCAAAAACTTGCAAATGAATGTCTTCTTATTGACTAACAGTATGTTTTAAATATAATCATAGGTCTAGTTATCTAATTTATTTACACGGGCCATGGTTGTTATGACTATGGATAATGGCAAATGCGTCGCCTGCAGCACCTCCTGCTGTCCGTAATGAAAAACGGTCTAAATCTTCCACTCTATCCTTTTAAAGCAGCTGTGATTCATGACCAGACGTTTTCACAAATTACTGTAGTACAGTAGTAGAGTGCAGCAATCTTTTTCAGATAAATTTCTGCTTGAGCCTTGTTTTATTCCGTAAATATTTTGAAGGCGTATTCTATTATCTCAAGAAACTGCCGTTTATTAAAATTGTGCATCCTCCCCCCCAGAATTTATCAGCTTCCCACGAGAGCAGATTTTGAAATATCACAAAAAGCATAGTGTATTCGTCTTTATTGAACGTTTTAGAAAAGCACAATACCGTTCCAAACACAACTCTGAAATGAAAGACCACAAACCTCTATGCAAAAGTGGCCTATTCTCTTTACTGATCAAGTTAACATCTTACAAAAACATCATATAAAACACAGGAGGGCTCAACCCTCTTTCCACCCTCAATTTTTTTCTCTTAAATACATTTGGCCAACCAGAAGAAAAAACAAGATTGTCATATGCTAACAGTAATAACATGTCAATGAATCTCAATAATGACTTATATGGAAAGTGTATGCGTAAAGTCATTTGTACAGAAGTGCTTAGGAGTCAGTGCTGAATTGTCGCCATGGGAAAAAACAAAACAAAAAAACACCGCAATGACTTTTTCAAATTTATGGATTCGATTTCAAGGGTCATGGATATCCATGAATTCCTTTTTGGGCGTAGCGACCCCTCTGTACCAGGCACAAGATCCATCATTTCTCTTGATGCAAGCGAAGTGTCGCGCTTGCTTGCCATCAATGATCTTCTCTGTCAGATAGTCTGTCCACAAGCACTCGGCGGGGCTGCTGATGGAGCACGGGACGGACCTGCAGAGCGTGATCTGTAGGTAACAAAGGAAAGGTATTTCACCAACTGCTGATAATCTTGGTGATAGATATAATAGTGTGCTGGGGATTTATTTTACAACATATAGCACAGACTTGTCATCAGTACTTGCTTTTGGTTCAAGTTAG
This sequence comes from Hippichthys cyanospilos, assembly GCF_059441005.1. Classification (NCBI taxonomy): domain Eukaryota; kingdom Metazoa; phylum Chordata; class Actinopteri; order Syngnathiformes; family Syngnathidae; genus Hippichthys; species Hippichthys cyanospilos. Next base: position 9,006,900 of record NC_142384.1, read on the forward strand.
GTGGCTCAGTGAATGTAATAAGAAACAAACTATAGATTAGCGAGCGCTATGCACAAACTAAAAATAAAAAATCCATTGTGCTTTTCTACCTTACAACTGCAGCCCATTTCGTAGTGCTGCACCAGGTTATTCTTTTGCGTGGCGGTCATCTTCTCCCAAGGCTCAAGGAAGTCACACAGGTTGACATGCAGCGAGCCATTGGATTTCAGTCTGCCTGTAATTGCAAAGTTGACAGGAGAGGAAATTAAATGACAGAACAACTGAGGAATTGATTCAATGGAAAGGACATACAGTAAAATCTTCAGTCACAAAATCTCCCTGCATTTGCGCAACGCAAATTTCAAATACCGTAAACAACTACTAATTTTTTAGTTTGAGTCCTAATTTTTTTTTATTTGCATTGATTTCTATTTGCATTAATTTCATGCTCATCCTGCATTGTTAACAGGGACAGCATCGACCATTAGCTCAGAGACAGTGAACGTCAAACAGCCAGGTGTTTAGTGACGGGTACACCAGTTCCCACGTTAAAAAAACGAGCATTTGTAAAATTGAATTTTACTTTATTGGTCACTAGCTCATAGCTAGCCAAAAACTAAAGCTAAGAGACTATACAGTTTCTTCGTGTAGGGTACAGTACATCACAGGCCCAGATTAAAAACAGGCATTTAAAAAGTACCTACACTCCACTGAGTTCATTTTAGCAGAGTTCACATTGGCGGCTAGCTCAGAGCTAGTCGAAATGAAAACTATGAGTTGCCAAAGAGTTGACAGATCCTAAAAGCGAGCTCCTTACTGTAGGGTACACCAAATGCCCAAATTAAAACAGGTATTTGTGAAATAAAATTCGTTATCTATAAACCACTGAGTGGAAAAAAAAGTCTTAACAAGACAGTCATAACAAACAGTATTTTTACAGGTTGCGAAAAAGTACTTGCATCCTTTATTCTGAAGTATGTAATCTATGGACAAAGGCATGTTAGATTAAACGGACGTTACTGTGTTTTGGGATCATACTTCCGCACGTTAATTGTTGCAGTTTTAGCATACTGTCAAAACAAAAGCGTTCGCAAATTCACTTTTAGATCAAGCTACTAATACATTTTACAGAGGTAGACCTGTTTTGCTAGGTGAATAACAGTAAGCTCACTTAAAAATAATGCAAAGAGTTGTTTTATGTTTTAACCTTTACATACAAATACATACCAGTGATTAAGTACTCTACGCCTTTAGCCAGAGTAGCTCCACATAATGATGGGAATGGTGCAGTGTAGATGGCATCAAAAACCTTGTCAGGGCCCTTGAACATCTGGGAAGGGACGCAAGTTAGATATACTTTATGTTGAATTTGCATACATGCAGGCACATAAATATAAACAATCTTTTACCTTGGTCTGCTTGATGTCATATTGAATGGGTTGGAAAAAACCACTGGCAGGCTTCACTCCAACAACCTTTGCCTTGATGACTAAAGAAAAGACAAAATGCATTTTTATAGGTGGGCTTGCTTTAAAAAGGACAAAAGTTTGAGGATTTGTGGCAAAGACAGCTGCACCACATGACTTGTTTCATCAGCTGTACCCTGAAGAATGTGTGTGCAGAGTCAGGATCCAAAACACACCGAGGAAGCAAGTCAGCACTTTTGAAGACTAGAATTAAACAACAATAATCCCCCTAAAACCCTCAGCCTGCCTGTTTTTGCATTTAAAAAATGGAAATGGGGAAATCACTTACTTTCCAGCTTCCTGATTGAGAGGTTTGAATGTGAGGGGGGATAGAAAAGTTCAAGTGGAAAAATATGATTAAGGCTACACAGATGTGCCTTTTCAGCTCTCGTGCAGCCAAGTGCTCAGACAAAAATAGAAGCTCAATGTCTCTCAAAAGACTGATCATATGCCGTGCAAGTATCATCATGCAGGTGACTCACTTTATTTGGTTTTGTCCAAGAGGCGCCAAATCAAACAATTTTATTGATCACAATTTGATTGTAATAAATGCTTTCGGAATACTGCCTCTCCTTTTAAGGAGATGTGCAAGACAAAGTAAAGTGAGCAAATGGAGAGAACATTAGTCTCCAACTCCTGGCTACAATTTGTGGTAATCCTGCTTGCCTGACTCTGCAGAATCGCACAAAACATTGCTTTTCTGGTGTTGAGTAAAACATGAAGGATATGTATGTATAATGTGAATGAAATGAATTAGTTTTCAGACTGTCAGCTGAAAGCTATGGGCAAACATTAAGGTCAAGTTTTCACATTTAGGAAAAAATATGTACAATATTAACAACCCCCCCCTCCCCCAAGTTAAACTATTCTTGTCCCTGTTAAAACCGAATATAACAACTCCTTCCTCCAAATAAGTCTATATACAGTTTTTGTTAATTGTGAGATGCCTAATTTTAATTATAATGTGTACGATCTTCCATTCTATTCTATTTCCCAAAAGTCCATTAAGGCTATCTTAATGTTTAAATAATCAAGCAAACGCCAAAGACAGGCTAACAAACGGCCTGGAGTTTGCAGTATGAACCTTATGAATCATGAGATTACTCCTATTACTATGAGCACCTGTGGAAAAAAAAAACTCAGTTGCAACAAAGTGTTCTACACAGGATATAACACATACAATAAATAGCAAAATAACGGGAGGGGGCACAGTTGTGGTAACTAGCATTTTATTGACCTTAGTGCCTTACATAGGAAAGAATAAACAAAAACCCAAATAAAAGTGTTATTGAGTAGAATGCATTCCATGTTCAATAAAGTTTGCTTATTTGTGTCTGAACGAGTTGTGTAGTAAAGTGAAACCTGTAACATGTTCAATAAAGGTTTATATTTTGAACCGAAAATATCGTTTACTACTGTGGACCCAGAAGTGCTTTTACTAGGGTTGTCTAGAACAATCTGTGAGTCCTGAGTTTAATTCATACTCAAAAGCCTCTTAAAAGTGAATTTTGTCGGATCATTTCGTTGAAGAGACGAAAAGTGACCGGGAATGTCATCGTGGTAAAAGTTTTAAACTATCTTTATGGCGCCTTGAGCAATAAAATATGAAAGTTATATTTTTAGTTAAAAGTCACGTTAAATGTGTAATTACGCAAAAGATTTATTTTCAAGTCGTTTTCGAGTAGAAAGACAAATTAAATGTCTAATGCAGAAATATAAAAAAAAAACGGTAATTAGACTTGCACGTGACTATGTCAAAAAAGTTCAGCACGCCACATTGAAGGAAATACGCGTATATTTCATCAATGACCACTGACCAAATCCACTGCCTCGCACTAGAACAAATTTAAAAGTAATAATAATAATAGTCAACTTACCGACATCTGAATGGCAAAACACCTGCTGCGGATGCACCGCGCCACAGCTGCAGGCTTGTGCGCCTTGCTGGAACCGCCACAAGCATAGCAGCACTAAGGGCAGCACGAAGCTCTTCACCATCCAGCTCATCTTGGATCAGATCAATGTAAGCAATGAAAAAATAAAATAAAAACGTAAAAACGAGTAAAGACTTTTAACGGGGAAAACGCACAAATTGTTTCTGAATTGCAGCGCTGTTCCGTCTACAAAGGCGAGTTTGTTCTGCTTATGTCCGCTTTGGAGAGGAGCTTTTTATGGCTGCAGAAACCGCCCACTCGTGACGTCATTTACACTGTACGATGACTTTTTTCACCTTCTCACAAAGCACGCAAGAATGCGCAAGACGTATGCTGACATGCACGTGTATGTGTATGTGACGTTTTCTTTTTTTTAAAAAGGAAAACAATTAAAACTTTTGGCCTCTATTAAGTTCTTCTGGGATACTGTGCATAATTGAGGCAAATGAATGTGCTTTCTCATAGACCAATCTACATATGTTCTAGTTTCCTGTTGTTGGATTTGTCATTTTTTTCTGTCTTTGTGGATGCAATTTTTGTTTGAGATTCAGCTGAATGTCAAGTGCATTATATAAAAAATACTATATTATTACAACAATTTAAAAAGTGCATTTTGAAACTATTCCCATGTATTATTTTTTTCCCCAAGTATTATAAACTCAAATCTTTCCAGTGGACCAAATTAGCAACAACTGTTAATTTTCATGAAAAGAGTGCAGTTGAATTTCAGTCCTCACGGGCCAGATTGGACCCCCTGGCAGTCCCGTTCTGTCTCGCATGCCACATGTTTGACACCACTATAGTAACTGTAAGCGAAAAATTGAAGGAACAAAAAGTTATTAGAAAGATAAGGAAAAATATCAGCTGTTTTTTGAGTCCCCCCCCCCCCCCCCCCCCCCCCCCCCCCCCCCATCCACTAGTCACTCTAGTGACCTTTTGTTGGGAATACCCAACATGTTGTTCTAAGCTAACAAAAGCAGCTTTGTCATTGATATGAGCTACTATTAGTCATCTCTTAAGGTCACCTTAACGATAACACCATATCGAAAGTGCTTCAATCACTGTTGAATCGATACAATATGAATACAAGTGAATTCAAAATGTTCCTTTGTTTTTACAATGCCACTTGCCACGGGGTTAATTTACCTACAGGTTGTTCGTCTGGAAAAGGAAAGGGAAAGCTGAGTCACTCCATGTATTTTATTTGATTTAATTAAACACGGAAAAACTTGTTAATTATTTTTCTTAGGAAGCAACATGTCCCCGAGTCTGAAGAGTTTGTGAGGCATCTTCACGGTAATGAGCTAAAGTTAGTAGGCCAGCTCATGTTGGCTTTGCATGTACATGTTAATCCCAACATTACCGTAAGTGACGTTGAGAAAACAACTTTTTTTGAGCATGCCTTCAGTGGAAACGACAACAGTAAGGTACTAATAAGATGAGTGGGCGTAATTTATCCTCCCTTATTTTCTTTTTAATTTGGCAAGTCCTGAATTTATTCACACCTTGACACCGCCCTGTAAATAACCCCTTCCGAAAAATGACTGTAAAAGTTGGGAATTAAGTAACGCAGTGGCGAGAAGCCTATTTGCGTCACTAAATGACAATAATCCATAATTACATGTCCAGATGTGACATCAGTGCTATAAAAAATAATGCATGGCGCGATGTTAACGATCCCGATTATAAACTCCAATGGTGCAATATCCTCCTCGGATCCAGTCTGTCAACAGGTGTCCACTGTAGTGGACATTTGTTTTTTGTCTATATCTTTTGACTGATTGTAGCTATCCTACTGAGTCTCAGTAGAAGACTTCCTGGCCTTTCCAATGCTGTCTCGTGTTGGGGTGGGATGCTGTCTTGCGGACAAAATGGACACAGGAGGATATGTCATGGTCACAAAGTCATTAAAACACCACATGTAAAATGCAAAGGAAGACTGGTAAGAGAGAGTTGACAACATCTTAGAATTTAATAGCTTCAAGATGAGGGTGATTCCACAGAACCCTGCGCCCTGTCTGGGAAAGTCTCGTGTTGTTACGGTCACATTCTTGACTGCCTTTCTCCTTACTCATGCAAAGTAATTGGCCTTTTGTTGGAAACTTGGCCACAGAGTGGCAGGGGCAATCATGTTTTTGACTCCAAAATGTCTCCTTGTGTGTGTAACATTTAAGAGGAATGAGAGGAGCCGTTTTGATTGGTGAGGAGTGGAGTCGACTGTGTTCATGCCCACAACGGCGGCAACCGCCATTTAAAAAGAAAAAAAATGCCATCACTCAGACTAACCTTTTTTGGGCCAGATTTAAGATGATCACTTCACACACTTTTTCTCATGTCCTCCTTAAACACAGTTTATTCCACAGGTGTCAAACTCAAGGCCCGGGGGCCAGAACCGGTCCGCCACATCATTTTATGTGGCCCGACAAATGCTGATTTGATTTCAAGTTTCTAGCTAAACTTGCAGGTTGTCTTTAAAAAAAAAAAAAATCTGTTCCAAATCTATCTTTTGAAGTTTTTATCGGCATCTCATTTCAAAACTAGGTAGGGATGTAAACAAGCGAAAACGGCGTTTATTAGACACTTTTTTCCATTTTCCCTAAATTTTCATGATTTTAGAGAAATTCAGGTTATGTTAAAATTTAAGCAATGACTTAAGGATGTTTTTTTAGACAATTTTTAGATTTGTTCTGGCCCTATGACAGAAACTATAACTACAATGTGGCCCACGATAAAAAATGAGTTTGACAACCCTGGTTTATTCATTTGTGTCCACTGTTGTGTCCACTTTGTCTTAACAAGACAGCAAAATTAAGACATCACTGGAAAGACCAGGATGTCCTCTACTGAGGTCACTAGGGCTTAGTTGGGTAACTTTAATGAGTGTTTCGAATTAAACCAAAAATAAACGTCCACTACAGTGGACACAAATGGATAGGCAGGGTCTCCCGCAGATATCGGGAATTTTATCTTTGACAAAATATTGCTTTTATTCCTGAAACATGCCATTTTTGTTGTCACTTTACAACCTAACACAACAAAACCTAAAACTGTATTGCTTTATTCCATTGAACTTATGACTTAATTCTCATAAACTTATGAATTTCTTCTGATGATATTGTGCATTACTTCTAAAAAATACAACTTTATTCTTGTAAAACTTGTAGTATGACTTTATTCTAGAAATGTTATGACTTGCTTCCCATAGCCGTAAAACTTTATTCCGCTAACTTTGCTACTGAAAAGTTTTTGATGAACTTATTTGAAATTATTTGATGAACAACTCATCTATTACCAAGTTAAGTGATACTGTAAATATGGTTGCTTATTCAGAGATGTAAAATTGTCCAAATGCTCAGAATTTTAGCTTCTCTTCAAGAAATATTGTCAGATTTTTTTCAGTTGGTTAAGAGTTTTACTTTGAAAAACAATAATCGACTTTTTTGTAGTTTCTGGCAGATAAAACCAAAAACAACCACCACCAACCTCCAAAAGATCTGTTTGTGCATTTTCTACACCATGCATTTGATTATTTATTTATTTATTTTTAAATTACATGCAAATTAAAACATTTTTACAAATCTAATTCATTGGTTATCAACAAAATAATCCGCACATGAATCGATTATTAATCGATAGCAGCAACCCTAAATATGACAAAATTGTTATGGTCTGATTTTAAAAGAGAAGTGTGTTCATTTCCACGGTGACTTTATTCTTCCAATATTACTTTATTCTCATCACATTATGATGGTGCTGCTTGTCAATGAGTCCCATGGGTTTAGAACCTATTGAATGAAACACAAACGCATCAACTCATATATTTGAGCTGTTTGTTTTATTGATGTGGTATGTGATGTGTTTATTTTTAAAGGAACCTTTTTAGTTTTGTGTAACCCTGAAAAGAAGGGAGGGAATACAGAATGAGTCCGTTTTAATTGCTAGTTTGTCCGCTTATATTAGGAGTGTTTCTAGTATTTTGGTTCCTCAGCATTTGGTGCACTAACTACTGGCTTGCCATGCATATTAAAGAGTTTTGAGGTTTTAACTTTTCACAAATGTGAAGGAAAAAATATTGTCATTGCTTCTAGTAGCCTTTGAACATTTGATATGTAAAGCTGACTATGGAGAAATATAACCTGGAGTCTGTTGAGCTCGTCTTGCTTCCTGACATCATACTTGGCCGTGCTACCTAATGGTTTCTGGTTTATGACCACCAAGTGGTAAACACTTCCCCTATTTTCCACAGAAGAGCATATTCGCAGCCTTGTTTGGCTTTTTTTTAAACTCGTGAGCAGTATTTTACTCAATCTTTTGATTTTTACATCAAAGCCATTCCACATCAAATGGAAAGCAATGAAAAGAAGACACCAGGGAGCTGAAATTTCACCCAGATGGTGACAACACGTCACCTTTAGTTATCACATTACCGGGAATGTTCCATCCCTTGGCTAAAACACAGCGAGAATGATGTGGACGAAAACGACCCCAAAAAGATTAAAATACTGCGTGAAGGGTAAAAAAAAACAAAACAACCCTAAAGAAAAGGAGACATCGCATTTGATGCACTCAGAAGAACAAAAGGGCCAGCACAGGAACGCCGTCGAAAAAAGGGAAAGTTCCCATACGCATGTAAATGTCGTAAGACGCCATGACTCGTTGCTCAAGTGGAATTTACCAGATGTTGGATGCAGAAAGAAAATAGAAGGAAATGACACACCATGGAAAAAAGGTTAGAGGTATGTTATGTTTAGAATCAGAGGAATCCCAGAAACCTCCAAACCGACCAAAGGCTGAGCCATTCCCGCCATGTCCTCGGCTTTAGGGTATTAATCGCATGACCTCACCAAAAAGAGACCGCTAAATGCTTTTTGTCATTGCCAAAACTGGCTTCAACTTCATGAGTTGAGATCGGGATTGTTTTATGATAACATTTGATTGTTGGGAGAAGGCTGCTTTGACAAAGAACTACGGAACAAGCAGTACTGTAATCCGGTCAGAAGATGTCTGAAAATGTCATTTCTTCACTGGAAGGTTTGTCACATGGAGATTTTCAAGCATTTGTTTCCAAAAGAGGAACATGACTTTGCTTGAGTCAATGTAAATTAGCCAATTTTAGGATTTGGGAGTTGACTAAAGTGATAAAACTCTTAATATTAGAGCTGTGCAATACCTGAAAGTTTCGTATCAATCGGTACCAAGTAGATACCGTCCCCAGTATCAATGATAACAATATGGCATTTTAAATGATTAGTACCCATATTAGTAGTGTACTTTTATCATTTATTTAACTTTAAGCAATTCTTTGACACTATATTATATAATACTAATACATTGTGCTACATTACCCGGATAGTAGTTGGAAAAGTTTAAGCAAAGCACTGAAAAAAACACTATTAACTTTAATTTTAACTAATATGTAGGATTTGATCAGTTTCAAAACATCCAATGAGTGGATTTTTTACATTTAAATCAATTAAAACATTTTCAATTGGTGAGTTTTAAAATTGATTGAATTTTGAATTGTTGCTGTGATGGTTAACTTCAATACTTTCAAGTTACATTTAAATCATTTTAGAAATATTCAATTGATGTAACACCCATTTAATTTTCCTGAACTGATTGAATCCTGAATATTGGCTGTGGTGGTTTCCTTTAATATTTTTAAACTAATCTATAATTTTCTTCAGTCTAAAGTGGATGGTTCTTTACTTAAAATGTTATGCACTGTAATAATCTTGGAAATGCATATACAGTATTGTGAGGAGCCTGTAAATATTTTTTAAAATATAATCTTCCAAAATGTGTTTTTTTTTTCTTTTACTTAGAATACGATCTTATTTCATAGAAAGATTTTATTCAAGAAAGTGCAACAAAGGAATACATAAATCAAGCCAAATCAAACATGGAAGCGATATCTGCTCTTTGGTATTGATATGATACCAATACTATGGTATCGATTCTATCAGTATTTGGATCAATCCTCACAACCCTACTCAACATGACTCCCAAGAACCACCTGAGAGGTGACACTGATTATCTTCACATGTGACAGTTTTGCTAATATTAACACTGCTGTCAGTGTCACTTGATGAGGACGCGGTCAAAAATGAGTCCTGAATGACGATTTTGATTATAAAAATACAGAGGTGAGCAGTTTATCAGCATCGACCGGCATCTGTTTTGCTGCTAAGTGACGAGAAACCAAAAACAAAGAAAAAGCTCAACAAAGCATTGCCAGATCGTGTTTTTTCACGTATACTGCATTAGTTTCTCCATTACGAGTGCCCCTGTAGGGCTATTGATGAAACCAAATTCATCATTTTCCATTCATCAGTAGCTGCTCATCGGTGACAGGGACAGACAGTGAATCATTCCAATTTCTCCTACAGCAACCCTCAAAAAAAGTAAAAGATATAACATTTTGACACTAATGTTTATCAATGAATATCCATAGTGACCCCGGCGCACCGTTTGGGATTGCGCAACATTTCCTTCTCGAACTTTTCAACCCGACACGAATCAGGAAGAAGAAGATTCACTTCCTTCATTTGCGTCATTTGAATTTTACCTCTTTCGCAGATTGTGTTAGCATTCATAGAAACGAGCGATTGGGACATACTGTGGTTGCGTGCCCCCCAAGGACCCCAAGATCACCTTCCTACAGGACTACGTGGCCTGCGTTGTCACATTATGAACAAACGATTGCAAGTGATAGGGAATTTAGATATTCACTCATTAAAATGGACTAACTTTGCAGAATACTACAAATGATATAATCACTTCATTTCTTCTATTTCAATTTAAACTAACTTTTAAAATTCAATTCATTGGGATTTTCCTTATGACAGTAGAACTCTGATCCCGTAATGTCACAACTTTATTCTTGTAAAGTTATTCTTGTAACTTCATGATGTTATGAAAGAATATACCTTTGATGATTTGATGATGATCTCAGGAGAAAGGCTTTGTTTTTGTCATGTGGAATGTAATTGCAATAAAGTTATAATTTTCATCATTTACTTTTAGTTTCAGGCACTTTGGTGCACTTGCTTCTTTTTTTTCCATTTTAGACTAAGCTGTAACCCGTATAAACGTGATAAAAATAATTAACAGTTGTTGAAAGTTGATTTATATTGCGTTTTTCTGTTGTTATTGTTAAAAGGATACAGGTGTAGGTATACAATTTTCATCAATAATAGACTTGTTTACAGTCAGTGCATCGACTGGGGGGGGGGGGCAAAAAGTTTTCTCTTTTCTCGGGGGGGCCTGGCAAAATATAGTTGAGAAACACTGAGCTAACCCAAGAAATATCTTTTACAGTACCCAGGAAGTTGACTGATTCCAATTACAATAAACAAGTCACGCCAGGACTTATGAGGGCACAGTGATTGGAATACAGTCAGATATTATTCACAAATCAACAAGTCAATCCCATGAAGCAATATCAGCGCAAGGTGCATGAATCAGCGACCCTGACCCATGAGAAATCGGTAGCGTCATTTTTGGCTTCTTGACATGCGGCTCTTAGCCCACCCGCCCAGGCATGTTCCTACGGCATGAAGTGCGTGGTGAGAACATAATCTCTAAGGAAGAGTGCGTGACTCACGAGAACTGCCCTCATCCTTCATCAAACCCACCGCTAATGCGGATCCTTACCTTCTTTGACATCAAGCCCTTTGGAGAAATTTTCCACTGTTTATCATGAAAAGACATTTACAGTAAACCCCGCCTTGAAAATTACATGAATATACTATGTTACACGCTTTATTGTTGTCTTCTCCTGACTAAGTGTCATGAGAAAGGTATGCAAGAAACCACAAAAATACTCCCAGGTTTTACTTACTATTCTAAATGTGTACTGTATTTGTAATATATTGTCTCTGTGCCCCCATGTATCGCCTGCTTTTATCCTTGGGAAAGAAAAAATCGGAAGCCACATCTGCTAGCAGCTTTAGAGCAAGCTAGCCAAGCTAGCCCTGCGTGTGTTAGCTAGCAAGTGGGGACGTAACACTTCGGAGGGATTTTCAGAGGAAAAAAAAAAGATTTTGTTGTGGTTCATTTAATGAACATAGAAACAAATTGCAAGATTGAAAAAATAAATGATCATGAATGGATAAAATTCCATATAATTTAAATGTTCAAAAGGAGTATAGAAGTACAAAAAAACTTCTCAAGCCCTATCTTTAGATTTCCATGTGTTATTCATCATATTAATACTCTGGTAGGTTATTCGTTTGCAAAAACATATCCCAAAATTTGCACATTATAATACTTTTGTGAATAATTTTCTTATGAACATGACTTATAAACCATTCTCTAATATCCATGCATAGATATACGAAAATAGAAAATACATCTAAATTAAAACAACAACAACAACAAAAACAACAACAACAACAAAACATTTTGTATGTGCACAGATCGTCATATTTATGTTTCTAACTGATCTTTATGTTTTGGGGACACTATATAATATGTTTAATCTTTTTTGTTTTTAACACAGTGAGTACAGTGAGGGATTTATGCCTTTTCAGTTCCATTTCACAATTGTTCCATAAAATAACACCATTAAATCATATACAGGCCAAATAGGCGAGATATAACAGTTCAATACAGTTTTTCTTTTATTCCTTAGACATGATATCAGCACGCATCTTCATTTTGTTTTTCAAATAAATCAAAAACATGACAGGGTTTTTAAACTTTCCACATTTTTAATGTCCTCTTAATAAGCAATGGGACGGCACTCTACTGCCCTCCATTGGCCAGTCCCCTCGCACACATGCACTTGCACTTAACATGAGATTAATTGGGTTTAATGGTGAAAACCAGGTGCAAACAATCACTATATCCAGTTGCTCTCACTTGTGAGCAGATCTGCAGACTTAAAAAGGCTCTCGCGAATTTTCACTCAAGCTGTGAAGCAGCCGCTCAAACACAGTCACTGTTGGCTCGCTTTTGAATTTATTATCCTGAGTGATCAACGATGAGTTGGTTGAGCTTTTTGCTGTCTTTGTTGCTGCTGTGTTTATTGGGACTCCAGGAAGAAGGAACACAAGCCTGCACCTGTTTACCGGTGCATCCGCAGCAGATTTATTGTCAAAAAGATGTTGTTGGTGAGCCATTTTAATCATTGTTTTTGAACTTCCATCTAATTCCTTTTGCACTTTTATTGTGTGTGAGTGTCACTGGCCTTCATCTTTTCAAAACTTCTTCTAGTCATAAGGGCCAAGGTTGTTGGAGTGATTCCAGGCTCGCACAAACCTGATACATTCACAAAGTATAAAATCAAGTTGGTAAAGGTGAGCTTATTTCATTGAATGCAACATAGAAAAAAAGACTATTGCAAAGTTCATCCTTATTTTTTCTCCTTCCCAGAAATTCAAGGGAGCTGATATACTTTTTGACGCCATCTCCACTGGCCCCAGCTCTGCTGCATGTGGAGTCACGCTGACCAAGGGCACTGAATATCTACTCATGGGTATAAAATTCAAATGATCGTCTCCCCTGTGGAAACTCAAATTGATAGCACTCCATAGGGGTGCTATACATTTTTTGGGTGGTACACATCCATCCACTGAGGCCTGACCTGTCAAACTCCGGGAACTAACCGATGATCTGCACACTGGCCCACTGCAAATCCTGACTTCACCGCTAGACGGCACTAAATTCTATGCTGACGGATTTTTTTTCTCTTTGGTCTTCAACTGATACAGGTAGACGGCAGTTGAATGGCTTGCTGTATATTTCCGTGTGTGACTTCAATCGGCCATGGGACGTCTTGACAGTCACGCAAAAGAGACTGCTGTATCACTATGGAGAGGGCTGCGGCTGCACGGTAGGAACTCTTAGTGACGATTGGGGGGTATGTCAGTGTATTCTGAAGAGTTCTCATTTCTAGCTGCACATCTGCATTAAACCTAGCAAAGGGGCGTACAAAGTTTTTCAGAAGTCTCTAATTTGCCAAGAATTTGCTCCATGTTACTTTGGTACTGTATCTTTAAGCACATTCACGTCACAGCATTACATTTGAGGTGTTGACTGCAGAAACACTAATCTGATTCATTTGAGTACCGTTGCTTTAATGCATTTAAGTCTGTCGTAATTGAGAATTTCCTCTGCCTTCACCCTCAGATAAAGTCTTGCTTCTCCTTACCTTGCTGCATGACCAAAGTGACGGAGTGCTTGTGGACAGACTTCCTTCCCAACAAGATGCACAGTGGCAAGCAGGCAAAAAATTACGCCTGCGTTCAAAGCATTGATGGCGGATGTCATTGGGGCAAACGCTGGGCCAAGAAAGGATAACTAGGCTGATTTTTGAAGGCCATGATTTTGAAACTGAATAAAGCAATCAATGCAGATTTTGGCTCTTCTGTACAAACGAGATTATTGGTCATAAAACAAATGGCTGATGTGAACTTGGATTACTAGTTTGCCCTTAACCCTTTCACTCCCTTTGGGACAATGCGTCCTACAGCTTTTCATAAAATTACAGTAGATATGGGAATTGTAGCAATGAGATGAAATGGCATCCCAGCGGTTCCTTACATACACCGCCTATCTTTGGGACGGCATGGCTCCTCCGTGGTAGAGTGGTGGTCTCTGAGCTGAGAGGCTGTGGGTTTGATTTCCCCCGACCGTCAAGACCATGTCAAAGTGTCCTTCAGCAAGACACCAAACCCCCAGTTGCTCCTGATGCTGCGTCATCAGTAGGTAATTGACTAGTTAGCGTAAAGCGCTTTGAGTACCCAAGGTAGAAAAGTCCATTTACAATGTTTACAGATTTTCATGGCATTTAGCAACTTTTCCTTACACAAGTCAGTGCCGGTTGAGTTCTTGTGGATTCATGATCTAGTACTGTGGAAATATATGCTACATATGTGTGTTGCTATAGATTACTCTGAGTATTCATTGTAGCTACTTGGTAATTTCTCTCATGTTTTATACTATTACACTGATTGGACAAATCCCAGTGCCTGTAACCTAATCTTTGGAAGTGGGGAATTTTTTTAAAACTAATTTTCTGAGTATACTACACTTATAAACAATATATGCCATAAGTTTAAAAGGGTTAAATGACTATGCGAGAGACTTAGCATTTCTCTCATTGCAAAAACTACAAATTGATCTATCGTGTTTCTCAAAGCTTTTGATGGGCAGTGCTAATAATTCTGCATGATAAACAAATAAGGGTTTAGTTTTAATAGAATTTGATTAACTTTCTGCCTTATTTTGTTCTGTGGCTTGGACTTTGAACTGATTAAAAAAATCTGCAGTAGTTTTTAATTTGCTTCTCAAACAATAAAAAAAAAAAGTTTTGCTTGGATAGACTCAAACAAATCTCCAGTGGGTGAAGCTGTTGGTTTCATGCATCCACACCCACCTGCTCCCTTCTAAGCTCCTCCCCTAATTGAAGCCACTATTGTTCATCTTTACTGGAACTCCCTAGTCATTCCATAACAGACACTTTGAAGCGTTCGCTGATTTCCTGACATCTCAAATTATTTTGGTTTTTGCTTGAATGTCAATGAAGAGATTTGTGCTGTCTGTGGTGCTGCTGTGCCTGTGGCGGCTGCAGGAAGGAGTACACGCCTGCAGCTGCGTCCCCAGGCACCCGCAGCAAGTGTTTTGCGAATCGGACGTCGGTAAGTTGAACGAAACTTCACATTAAGGGTTAGTCCATGCAGAATATATTTGGCAGTCTACATTGTTGAACTTTGCACTGATCATTTTATAAAATGTTATTGTGATTACAGTATTTGTCCACCAAAGACAACTAGTCTTTTTTTTTGTATGCAGCACACATTGAGGAGAGGCCGTAGATTAGTTTTCTAATGACTCAATGCTCACATTTCTGTTGACGCCCAATTGAAGAGGCCATCATTGTTAATTACACATCTACAAAAGACTTTTTATAATCATTACTTCTGTTGGCTGGCTTTGAGGTTGCCGCCCAATTAAAAAGACATTCAGTGTTAAGTATCTTATAAAAAAAACATTTTAATTAGCATCGTTAAACTCTCATGCAGTAGCTAGCTAGGCCGATCATTTTATCTTTATTTTAATGCATTCTACAGGAAAAGCATCGAAATAAGACACTCGGAGCTGAAATTTCACCCAATTGATGACACCATGTCTATGTTTGAAATGTCGCGCCCAACCTCGTTATCACACTTCCATTAAAGTGCCATCCGTTTGGCTCAGATTGTGAGGAGAATGTGGAAGAATTTGTCCAAAAAATGGACACCATACTGCTCAAGGTTTTGGAGTGCTTATGTTTTGCTTGACATTGCTTATATATTATTATGAATCCTTATTTATTAGTTTTTTTTTAGTTTGGTTTTGTAGATTTCTTAATTTCTTCATTGCTTATTCTTGATTCCCACCCGTCTCCCAGTAAAATAGCTGTCAAAATGATGGATGCGTTTTCACCATTCGTGTGAGTACAACTCTCAGCAGAAAAAAGGGCCGATTGAACGTGAACTGAAGCTTTCAATACCTCGTCAGGTTCAGTATTAAGGATAACATATGTACATTTTTAGTAATGGTCAAATGAAGCTTTTGTGAGCCATTTGTGGCCGATTTTTGGGAAGCCATTTTAGGAAACTTCTGTAACAGCGAACTCTGCTGGCAGAAACAAGCACTGCAGTTGAATTGGTCTTCATGCGCATAGGAACGCTAAAGTGGGATTCAATTACGAAATAAAGAAATTACAGATGAATGTTTTTATATTCATTGTTTACTATTTATTGTTGTGGTCGAAGGACCAATATATAATTTATATGACTGATTTTCAATTAATCTATCTCTTTCAGTTATCAGGGCGAAGGTTATTGGAGTGACGCCTGGCGAGCAAAATACCTTTACACCCGCTAGATATGACATCATACAGATTCAGGTAAAATACTTTTTGTCGATAATGTGCCTTATGCAAATACATGAATCCAACTTGTTTGTTTTCCAGATGTTCAAGGGCCCTCAAATGACATTTGATGCCATCTTCTCTCCACCCAATGGTGGACTATGTTTTGCCCCTCTGACCATTGGTGCAGAACATCTACTCATGGGTAAAAAAGAATTGTTGGATTAATTCAAACTATGGAAAAAGTGTTTAAATAGCACCATCAATATTTTAGGTAACTTTGTCATGCACATGCATAAATAATTTCACCACATGAGAAGAAATTAAAAATAATTCTTAGTGTCAAAAAAATATGCTTATAAGAGCAAATTTTGTTCAGTGTTTGTTTTGTCAGCCTGTATCCAATGATATTGTGAATTTCAGCTCGGTATCCTTGAACCAGAACAAAACATTATGGGAGGAAGAAAAAAAAGTCAAAATAGTGCTTTGCCAGCCATTTTTGAAATTTTCAATTTTGGAATTACATACATAGTGGTATTTTTAGGCGTATTTTTTTCCACCAAATATCGGCTCAAGCTTTCTGGTTCATCAGCTAGAAAATGATGTCACAAATGATAATTTCTTCAAAACTAAAAAAAAAAAAAAAAAAAATGAAGGCATACGTTTGCCTTTGCGTAACTATGGTTTAATTTAGTCATAACTTTCTTTATGTTTGAGTTCATTTGCTCTTAATTTGAAAAGAAACATGTAGTGTTCATACCATGGTATTAAAAAAATTAACCCTCAATTTAAGAACTGCTGTTCTACATAAATATGTTCTAATGTTTGCAACAATTTTAGACAGCTTTTTGATTCATACAGCTAGAAATGGAAGAAAAACAAAAAAAACTCTGACTTTTTTTTTTTACATAAAAAATTGCAATATATAGCTTTCATCTTCCAATTATGAATCCTAAAGACATGTTTTTTCATACATTTCTTGAGTCTAGATGTTATATCCCAGGTATTTATTTATTTATTCATTTATTTGGGTGCTAGGCTAAGACACAAGAAAATGTAGTGTTCCTGTCATGGCATTAAAAATTACAAAATTATATTTGCTGATGCTTGCAGAACCTTAATAAAAATCTTACAAGCGACACCCATTTGAGAAGCAATGTTCTAAAGAAAATTAAGTAATCAATTTAAGTGGCGTTTACAGTATTTAAAAATCTTGGAATGCATGGGAGTGTATTTTTGTGCAAACCTAAGCTGAAGGCGCTTGCGCAATCTTACACAACACTTCAGTTTGTATTTGTTTTTTTAAAGTTTTGCCTGTCTCTTCATTTCCTCGTTTATGGCCTCTATGATTACAGCCAGACTGCTGCCCGATGGCTCGCTGAACATCATTCTTTGTGACTACTTTCCAAGATGGGATACTTTGAGCACCATGCAAAAAAATCTGCTTCAAAGCTATGGTTCGGGCTGTGATTGCATGGTAGGTCAAATTTAAGCTTGACAGGTTTGCTTTTTATATGATTTTGGACTTTCCAATTCACCTAGTAGATGCTGTTAATCAGTAATGGGTTACCATGACAGATGTCATCCATGCCTGTTGTGTGTTAACTGATTCTGCATGGCCGCTTGCAGGTCATACCCTGTTTCTTCATCCCATGCGAGACCAGAAGTCCCGATGAATGCTTTTGGTTAAGCCCCTCAGACGACTTGGCCAGAAACTACGCTTGCATCAGGAATACCAACAACCAGTGCGACTGGGAAAAAGGGAAGGCCCCGCCCAATTTCTATTTCAAGTACACCAAGGGCTGCCCGTGGCCGTAAAACATTGTCTCATGGTGACAATTGAGCACTTTCTGACTTCCAAAGCAGTTCTTAGAGAAATATTTTCCTCTTTGATGGCATAGCTAATCCATGCAAAGCCAACAACTAATGTAAGCTAACTATTTATAGTGATTTGTTAATATTGCTCTGTAGTAACCCCTTATGCTAGATTTAGCACATGTACAAGTGCTAACAATTTAGCCTTCAAGTTTTTAAAAACGTGTCCTGGGTCACCCACAAATCAAGTCCTGCATCTCCTTGAGGAAGGACTTCTTGGAGGGGAAACTGAGCAATGGCGACCAGACCCAGAACTCTGCTTGCATCAAGAGGAGCAAGGACTGTTATTCCTGATCCAAGCCAGCTGTCTGGTCCCTCAAATACCAGGCTCAAGTCTACTTTAAAATAAAAATCTGTATGTCAACATAGTGTGTTTCTTTCTTCGGGCTGTTAGCAAGAAGTTGCACTGCAAACATTTTAAAATTGGGGGGGTTGGGGTGTTAAATTGATGTAGAAAAGTGGCCTAAAAAAACAAACACAAATCTATTGGATTCTGTTGTTGTCGGAAGCTGGATCAAAGCATTTGGAAAACTTAATCCTGAGATTCAGGCAGCTACGCCAGTGGTTCTCAAACATTTTACAAACATTTCACTTAAAAACATATATTTTTGAGTTGCTTCCACAAGGACACACCTTAAAATACAAGTACCGTATTTTCTGCACTATAAGGCGCACCCTAAGTTAATGACATATTTTAAAACGTTTTCAATCACAATATAGTAATACTCAAAGTAATAACAATAATAAATCTGAACTCTCAATAGGATAATAACTCAATGTCAATATGACCAACCTTGTTCAACTGTAAACACACAAAAGAAACGGGTAAAGGTTACTTTATCACTTCACCACATCTACAAATCCCAATCTCAAAATTGATCCATATATAAGGCGCACCTGATTATAAGGCGCACCATCAGCTTTTTAGAAAAATTAAGGCTTTTAGGTGTGCCTTATAGTGCGGAAAATACGGTGCTTAGTCGTACTAATTAATGTACTTTATAGTGCAATCCTTAGATCTTTACAAAGGCATTTCACAAAGGGAATGCATTGAAAGGGACACCAGGGAGCTGAAATTTCACCCAGGTGGTGACAGGTCAGTCCAACATGGCATGATCACTTTGTTATCACACTACCAAGTGTGCACTAAGATGCTGCAAATGATGTGGAAGAAAATGAAACAAAAATGCTCAATACTGCACAAGCATCAAATATTGACTCAAATCAGAATCCTCAAATGTACTAAATTACATCCTACAAGCTACCTAAATACTCCAACGTATATAAAACATTCAAAAGTGCCCTAAATATACATCTATTTACATAGTTGATAAATGTTATGAAAACATGTTTGTATTTTATCATGGACAAATTTCAGATTGAATTCTGTGATTTTGTCAAGTACCACAAGAGAAAACTTGCATATCAGATTTGAAAAATCACTGGAATAGAAGAGAGGCGAGACTGCTTTAACTCTCATTGTATAACTGGTACATGTTGAAATTGGGATCAGTGCTCCGATTGGAGTATATTATGTATGAACAAGAAATAATATATTTTTGAATGAATATAATAGAATACAAATCATTCCATAAACCACATAAAAGTTTCATAAATGACATGACATTGCACTTTTTTTTCCCTTCTACTTCAAAAATCTTCTGTGCCCCTTGGAGTGATATTTCCAAACGTTCACATGGGGTATAATCGTGGGGTAAAAACGTTAAACCTCCAAGTTAAGAAACAGACACATGATTTTTGCAAAAGAATCTCCAGTGGCTGAAGCTGTTGGTTTCATGCAACCACACCCACCTGCTCCCTTCTAAGCTCCTCCCCTAATTGAAGCCACTATTGTACATCTTTGCTGGAACTCCCTGGTCATTCCATGACAGACACTTGGAAGCGTCGGTCAATCTCCGTCTAAAATTCTCCGTCTCTCGTCTATTTGGGTTTTTACATTTTAGCTAGAAGGTCAATGAAGAGTTTCGTGCTGTCTGTGGTGATGCTGTGCCTGTGGCGGCTGCAGGAAGGAGTACACGGCTGCAGCTGCTTCCCCAGGCATCCGCAGCAGGTGTTTTGCGAATCGGACGTCGGTAAGTTGAAGGAAACTTCACATTAAGGTTCCGATGCTACGCAGAATATACTGGGGCGTGTACGTCGTTGGACTTTGCTCTGATCATATGATAACATGTTATTGTGATTATTTTCCATCAATGACAACTAACTTGTCTTTTTTTTTGTATGACGCGCATATTGAGGAGTGGCCGGAGGACATTTTTCTAATGACTCAATGCTCAAATTTTCGTTTACGCCCAATTAAAGAGTCCATCATTGTTAATTATTCTGCAAAAGATCTGTTGGCTTTGTGGTTGCCGCCCTATTAAAAAGACATTCAGTGTTAATTGCACATCTGAAAAAACATTTTAATTAGCATTGTTAAACCCTTATGCAGTATTTTGGACAGTCCTTTTATCTTTATATCAAATACATTTGACAAGGAAAGCATAGAAAGAAGACACTAGGAAGTTGAAATTTCACCCTATGATGACACCATGTCAAAGTTTGAAATGTCACCACCATCCTAGTTATCACACTTCCCTTAAATTGCCATCCATTTGGCTCAAATTGTGAGTAGAATGTGGAAGAATTTGTCCAGAAAAATGGACACAATACTGCAAAAGGTTTATGAATGCTTACTTTTTGCTTGACACCCAATTATATATTATTATGATCGATTTTTATTCATTTTAGTTAATTTCGTTTTCTAGTTTTTTTAATTCCTTGTGTGTGGGTACCATCCCACATTCATAAAAAAAAAACGTATACGGTTTTCACCATTCGTATGAGTACGACTCTTGCGATTTGTAAAGCAGAAAAAATGGCAGAATTAAACGCGAACTGAAGGGCAAACAGACACTTTCAATAGCTTATCGGGCTTCAGTCTTAAGTATAATGTATGTAATTTGTTTGTGATAATCAAATGAAGCTTTTGTGGACCATTTGTGGCCGTTAGGGCCAATATTTGGAAAGTGGCGTCCTATAGGGACGTATCTGTTAAAGCTAGTGACCTCTAGTGGCTGAAACAAGCACTGCAGTTGATTAGGAAAAACCGCTTTGATTTGGTCTTGATGCACACGCGAACGCTGAAGTGGAATCCTGTTACGAAATAAAGATGTATTAATTACAAATAAATATGTTCATATTTATTCTTTTATTGTTGTGGTTATGTGGCAAGTAATCTCTTAAAAAACATCATGGCGGACCAATTTTTGATTTATATCAATTTATAGTAATGATTTTCAATGAATCTTGACAAATTTCTCTCTTGTAGTCATCAGAGCAAAGGTTATTGGAGTGACGCCCGGCGAGCAAGATCCCTTTACACTCACGAGATATGACATCACACAGATTCAGGTAAAAAACATATATATATAGTCAAGAATGTGCCTTATGTAAATAAGAAATGAATCCAACTTGTTTTCCAGATGTTCAAGGGCCCTCAAATGACATTTGATGCCATCTTCTCTCCACCCAATGGTGCATCATGTCTTGCGACTCTGACCGTTGGTGCAGAGCATCTACTCATGGGTAAAAAAAAACAAACAGACAAAAAAGTTAAATGTATTCATTATTATTACATTTATTATTAATAAATTTATTTATTGTTTTAGGGTCAAGTTATGGACAATGTTTGTAAAAATGACCATAAATATTTTAAGTAATATCTGAACCTTGTCAAATTTTGGTCAAATTTTTGTTTTGTCAGCCTTTTTCCAAAAATAAACCCATTGTGATTTTTTTTTTTTCCAGCCAGGTACCCTTGAACCAGAGCAAAACATTTTGGGACGAAGGAAAATAAAAGTCAAACTAATGCTTTGCCAGCCGTTGTTGACCTTCTGAGTTTTAGAATTACATTTGTAGTGGTATTTCTAGGTGTCGTTTTTTTCAGCAAATACAAACGCAAAATTTCTGGCTCCTCTGATGGAAAATTGTGTTACAAATGATAATCTCTTCAAAACTAAACAAAATAAAGGTATACAGTATGTTTGCCTTTGAGTGACCATGATTCAATTTAGCCATGACCGTCATGTTTGAGTTCATTTACTCTTATTTCGAAAAGAAACATGTACTGTGGCATTAAAAAAACAAAACAATGAAGCCCCATTTAAGAACTGCTGTTGTACACAAATATGGTCTAATTTTTGCACACAATATCAGACTGCTTGGTTATATAATGGAGAAAAAACATACAAACAAAACCCTTTTTTTAATATATATTTTTTAAAGTTTTGCCTGTCTTCATTTCCTCGTTTATTGCCTCTATGATTACAGCCAGACTGCAGTCCGATGGCTCGCTGATCATCTTCCTTTGCGACTACTTTCCAAGATGGAATACTTTGAGCGGCATGCAAAAAAAACTGTTGCAGCGCTACGGTTTGGGATGTGATTGTATGGTAGGTTGAATTCAAGATTGACGGGTTTGCTTTTTACAGGTTCTGGAGTTTCCAATTCACCTAATAGATGCTGTTAATCAGTCATCGCAGTTATCATCCAAGCCTCTTGTGTGTTCATTGATTGTTCATGGCTGCTTGCAGATCATACCCTGTTTCTTCAGTCCATGCGAGACCAGAAGTCCAGATGAGTGCTTTTGGTTAAGCCCCGCAGACGACTTGGCCAGAAACTACGCTTGTATCAGGAAAACCAAAAACCTGTGTGACTGGAAAAGGGGAAGGACCCGCCCAATTACTTTTTCAAGAACACCAAAGGCTGCTTGTAAACAATAGTGTTTTTTTTTTTTTCCCTCATGGTGACAACTGAGCACTTTCTGACTTCCAAAGCACTTCTTATAGAAATATTTTCCTCTTTGATGGCATAGCTAATCCATGCAAAACCAATGACTAATTTAAGCTAATTTGCCTGACAGGTATTTCGGGTTGACATATTTTTGGTATATTTTTTTTTTCTTTGCCTATCAAATTAAGTACTTGTATTGATTCAATTGTACCTTTGCCTGAATAAAATTAAATTTTCATTGCAAACGGGACCATGAAGTTTCAAATCACTTTAATCAATTTAGGCCCCCAGATGACGCTGTGGTAGCGGAAAAAAATTAGGCCAGTTCACCTGTGGTTCTCAAACGTTTTACACAAATTCCATCTAAAAAACAGGCCCCAGTTTTCATGTGCAATATGATATAAACCATCATGGGTGCATTCAAATACTTGCTTCTACCTTAATAGTCTTGTGGAATGCCACCTTAAAGTTATCTGAAGACTTTTAAATATCCTAATCATACCCCCCCCCCCCCCCCCCCACACACACACACACACACACACAAATAAACTAAATACGTATACCATAATGTACTACATTACTCCCTAGAGGCTACCTAAATACCCCTACGTCAACAGAACATTCAAAAGTGCCCGAAATGCACTTAAATCTACAGACACAGTCCATAAACTGATGGATGAATGTTTGTATTTGATCTTTTTTTTATATGGACTACATGGACTGTGCATATTTAATTCTGTTTATTATGTGATTTTGTCATGTAACACAATAGAAAGCCCGCACATCACACTAAAAATTGAGCCCATGCTTCCAGACTTGTGAAAAAACAAACAACCAAAACAGTACAAAATGAAACCTCATCACTACAGAAGCCGCAATTCTTAAGTTTTCTTTCTGTCTTTCCCTCCTCCCTGCTTATCATTCACATTTTTCACATTGAAGATTTTTTTTTGAGTTATTCTAGTGTTCTTTCTTTCTTTTTTTTTTTTTTTTACTGGGCTCTTTTATGGGATCAACAAAACTTCAGTGATGGGGGCTGCAGTAGAGGCAGCTGGCCACTAGAGGCTGCTAAAATACTGTTCCAAATGACTGTCAAATACAGTACGTACTTGCTCTGTGGTCCAAAAAATGAAATACAAATGAGAAAGATGGCTAGATGGATGGATGGATAGTTGGATATATAGATAGATGGATTCAGCTGCCATTTTTAATCCCTGTCGGCACAGCCACCGGAAGTGCTCGATTAAAAAAAGTAATCACGTCAATACAAAGTACGAAATGTATGAGCAGCGACTCTGAACAACAAGCAAATATTTGTAGAACGAATCAAAGAAAAATACAGAGACAATGACTCGAAAGAATATAAAAAGGTAGAGACAGATAGATAGACAGGTGGCAATCGTTGGTAAGTGCAAATGACGTCACTTAATGAATTGACGGTGGTGTGAAGATGGCAGCTATAAAAAGCCCTCATTTGAACCCGTATTCAAGCAGGGCCAACGATCAACGATGGTTTGGCAGGTGAGAAGTTTCATGCTCTCCCTGGGACTTCTGTGCTTGTGGTGGCTGCAGCAGGGAGCGCAAGCCTGCAGCTGTGTAGCCAGACATCCACAGCAGGTGTATTGCCATGCGGATGTTGGTAAGTTGTTAATTTTAAGTCGATATCTAGTTCAACCAGAGGAAACATGGTAGCAAAATGATTCTCCATGGGCCAAGGGTTTTAATCAAAGTGCTAACTTGATTTTCTGAAGCTGACAGTTTGCTCTGGTTAATTAGAGAAGTGGGTGTTTTCAATTAACACCGTGCATTCAGGGTGAGTTTCTGGTCTTACTTGTTGTAAGATGTCTGGCAAAAAATGATTAAATGCTCCAAGGAATTTTAACTCAAGTTTAAGAATCGCAATTTCACTCGACTTCATTTTTTTTTGGATCAGATCTTTAAGCAAGCGAAAATAGTGCAGGTACTTCCCATTTTTGACTGTTTCCAAGTAAATTCGACCGTGTGCAGTTAATTGGATGAATCTAAATCCTGATTTATACAAAAATACATTCTGCATGAGTTTGAAATGACCAAATGCATTTGAAAGCACCTCATGTCCTGACTGACCATGACCTGAATTTGAATGCGTGTCTGTTGGTGGGCCTTTAATCAGGCCATTAAACTTAAATAATGCAGCTCAATTTAGATTTTCAAAACCATAATTGACCAAACCATGGCAAGGGGGCAGTTTGTGGGCCGCAATTCAATTTACAACCCATAAACGAGGGGCTTTTATTTATAGCTATGCAAAGAAACAATGTTTACAATTCAGTTAATAGCACATTTTTTCATCAAAACACTGGATCTAGTCTAGTGGAATGCAGGGGCGAGGCCACCCATAAATGTGAAGCTGTTATGAATCACTTAAAAGGAATTATGGAAAGTATGCACATGCAATTTGTTTATTTTAGTTTTTAATGTGTTTGATAAATTCACATCAAAAGAAGCCCTTGCATCCTTCAATTTTTTTGTGACTCTCAAATGAAGTTTGGACACCTTCTAAAGCTCATCCTTTGCTTTGGGTAAGTAAGAAAAGTAGGTTTTTAATTATTAAATTGTATGATGCCAGTTCAGTACAATTTTCTGCGTAGTTGCTAGACAAGATTTTTTTTCTCGCGCATAGCGTAAGAAGTTGACTTAAATACAAGCTCATTTCCTTTGGAATATTAATGGGTTAACTTTCAGCGTACTTTTTGATTAGAGTCAGTAAATGCTGTCTTTTAATCACTTTAAATTCACACCAATGAAACAGTTGTTTTTTTTACATTTGTACATTTTAAGTCAATGGTTTTGCATGCCTCAATCTTGCAACCTTTGCTAAAACATAAACTTTCTAAAACTTCTTTCCAGTCATCAAGGCAAAGGTTGTTGGAAGGACGGAAGGGAGCTACAAACTCATTAAATATGACATCAAACCAACCAAGGTAAAATACTTTTTAGTGATTATTAAGGGTGGGACGAGACTCAAATCCCGTGAGACTGTCTCAGGAGATCGTGTCCACAAGGAGACTATTTACAAAATTTGTAATGGGATATAATGCTTAACATTTTTTTCCAGGTTTTCAAAAGTTGTCTACTTTTAAAATATGACAGAACAAGGCTCTTGTAGCATCTAATTCTTGTCCTATTGCGAATATTTATCAATGTGTCAATTCAATAAATTTACCCCCCCACCCTCAGGTTTACAAAGGCCCTAAAAAGAATTTTGATGCTGTCTACACTGCTTCTAACTCTGGAGCGTGTGGAGTCACTCTGACTGAAGGCACCATATATCTTCTCATGGGTAAAAAGCTCACTTTAAAAAAAAAAAAAAAAAAATCTGTTCTGCGGTCACACTGTTTTTAGATATTTATTAGAACATTATGAAATGCAAGTGATATTGGGACTCTGAAATAATCGAATTCTTGAACTGCAAAATCAGTTTTCATTTCCCTCTGCCGTTGCAGCCAACCTGCAGCCCAACGGCTCTCTGTACATCACCTTGTGTGACTCGCATGAGCCGTGGGCGGTCTTGAGCCGCGCACAAAAGCGATTGTTGGGGTACTACGCCAAGGGCTGTGACCACTGCAAGGTAAAAACGCCAAGGGGGAATTTTTATTTCTCACATTTGTCAACTTAATCATAAAAGCTCTTAAGGTGAATGTTGATCTAATTTTTAGTATCTTTTGATGGCAGATCACTCTCTGTACCGTCATTCCATGCGCGCTTTACAGCCCGGCGGAGTGCTTGTGGGTGGATCTCCTGCAGGGGAATTTGGCTGAGAGTGAGCAGACTCGAAACTTTGCTTGTCTCAAGAGAAGCTACGGCTATTGTGCGTGGTACAGGGGAATTAATACACTCAAGGTTCAAGGATTAAAAAGCTAAAAAAAAAAAAAAAAGTTTTTGTGACTTTCTTCTGTAGTGTGTACGCACACTGCAAACGTGAACAAATCACTGTCAAGATATTTTTGATTGTCAGGTATGTTTTGAAATATTCCACTCTTGACAAAGGATTTAGTATTTACTGGCAGTAATTTATCTTAGCATGATCTTTCTGTGAACAGGTGATGCTAATTATATAAAAGGCAGCATTTATCGCAATCACCTTCCAAAACCTGAACAGGTTCAACTGCTTTAAATGAACACTTGACATACTGCCAGGCATTCGAGAGTAAACCAGTGGTTGTGGTTTTTTTGTTTTGTTTTTTTTGTTTTGAAGTTCCTACCAGAAGCATGGTCAGTCAAAATTTCCCTTAAACAGATAATTTTGAGGAATATATATATTTTTTTTAATCAACATTAGTTTCCACTGTCAACTGACAATATCACCCATGCTCAAAACTTCAGGAACAACCAATCAGTTCACCTAATGGTCATGTGATCACAAGCAGAGCTATGATTGGTTTTCTGAGCCTTCACCAGACTTTGTCAGCAGTAGGCAAACTGTAAAACTATAAATAGTATGACAATTGTCATCAGATTAACAGCTCATTACTGCCTTTTTTTTGAGACCTACCAGAATTCCCCAAATAAGACTCCCCTTTCTTCCCCAAAAATGAAAGCCAAAAGTCTGGGTGCATGCTATAAACAGTAATTTTAGACAGAAGATTGATCTGTCAGCCACAAATGGTTTTGACTAACAGACATGCATATACAGTATATATAATATATATTTTCTAAATCAACTGTATTCCAATAATTATTGTAATGGGACAAGCTAGAGGACTGCTGTCCTTTCGCTATTCGCAGCCAGTGCCTGTTGCAGCTTGTGTTAGCGGAGATTGTTGCAGCACTATTTAAAAAAAAAAAAAAAAAAAAAAAAGGGCAGACTGAAGCACCCGTCAATCCAGACTCAGACCCTGTTCATAAAATTGTGTCCTATATTTGAGGAATTGCGGTAAATCTAGTCATATATTTGAAGTTATACAGCTTGTTTGGGAGGGGGGGTTGGGGGTGCAAGGAATATGGGAGACAGACATGGAGTTGATTTAAAGCATGATTAACTTTCAGAAAAAAAAAAAAAACAATTAAAAAAACTGCTCGGCAAGGATTAAACAATACTGGAAATAAAAAAATAATTGTAGCTAAAACATGGTAGGCTGGAAAATGTGTTCATGATATTCCTAAATAAATGTGAAGTATCTCTGTTATTGATATGATACAGGCCAGCACCAATGCTAGCGATTAAAACAAAACCAGCAAAAAACAATAGCAAAAACTAAGTTCAAAATACCTTTTGCAACAAGGCAAAGTGAGCGCCAAGTCATTCCTTTGCTTGCTGGACTGAGACCTCATGAGTTTGCATCTCATGCGGGTGTGCTAAGGAAGTTTAAAAAAAAAAAAAAAAATGGCAACATAAAGGTGGGAGTTGGGAGCGATGAGCTTGGCGGCGGGGCCATCGACGGCGGCGCTAATGCGAACTCTACGTGTGGAAGCTCTCTCTGGGCGAGGGCTCTGATTAAACAATGATTTATAGGCCCGCTGGAGCCTCTCTGCAATCCGTCGGCGCAATGAGATTCTTTCCTCCGCCGCTCTGCCGAAACGTCTCGAGAGACTGGACAATGTGCGCTGGGCATTACATGCTATCATCGTGATGGTTCGGCCGGGCTCGGGAGCATTTGGATGCCCATTTGTCTCCAACGCACGCACACTGGTGCACAAGTGGCTGCACATTTGACTTTTCTCATGATTCAGCTGTATAGCAAAAAAAAAAAATGAAGACAGGAATACCCAATGGAAAAGTGGTTGTCATCCATTGTCATTTTACCGCTATGCAGGTGTAAATATGGGGAAAAAGTAAAACTATTCATATCTCAAATTATCATGATAACTTTAAATGAAAAGCACACTACACTACTTTCCTGCTGCATATCGTGCAGAATACTTGTACCTCCAAAATGATTACTTTTCAGGAGACTCCAAAGGTGACAAATGTGTTTGACCATTAGCATTACAACATGGATGTAAGTCATTTTCAACACAGTTTCTAAAAATAACATCCCCAAGTGTACACTGGCCAAGTGTTGCAACACCTACCTTGGAAAAGTAACTTGATTACTTTCTAGATTTCTTGCTTGAAAAAGTAACAACCTGTTCAAACACAGACATTGTTACTTTTTAAAAAATCAATTCAGATATTCAGGTACTTATTGATATATATATATATATATATATATATATAAAATTTATTATTTTTTTTTAACAAGGGTTTGGCTAAAGGAGGTATTATGAGCATAGGTGGTATTAAATACATTAAGTACTTTCGTAAGAATTATTTTAGGTAACAAGGTACCAAAGTAACTGATTACATGAGGTAAGCTCTCAATTATTAGAATACTGAATGTAATTAAGAATTACTTTAGCATGAAAATACTTTACAAAAATTACTGGTTGTTGTCAATCACCGTTTATATATACTGTATATATATACATACAGTATATTGCAGATTTTGTAAAGAACAATTTAAATATGGGTGGTGCTATTTGAATCAAATACAAAACTGATTTCCTTTGATGCTAAAGTACTAAAGTACTCATTTACTTTGAGTATTAAAGTCCTTAGGTAGTTAAGGCATTAAAATCTATTAATTTCAGTGCCAAGTTAATGACTTATGTGCTAAAGAGCTGAAGTCATCAATTACAGATATTGGATCATTGGTCAATTTTTTTCAAGTCCTAAAGTAATTGATTAGATTTAAATTAATTTTCGTAACTTAACTAATCAACTGTGACTTCCTAAATCTGTTATTTTAGTTTTGAAGTTGATTTTTTTTTTCGTTTGTAATCATTTACTTTAAGCAATGAATCTCTAGCATAATTAATTAGGAATGAATGCAAAGTTTATTATTTTGGGTACTAAAGTTCTCCAGTAATGAATTACTTTAAGGTTTGTAGTTATTTCCTTGAAGTACTGAACTACGAAAATCAGATTAAAACATACATAAACTATTTTAGTATTTTTGATGAAAGGAATAGATTATTAATTTACCATCAGTACCTAAAGTAATTACTGTACTTCAGTTAAGTACTCAGGTAATTGAATTTTACACTGGCTGTTCTGAGTGCTTCATTCAATCAAACATAAAAGAAAGACAAGTACCTGGTTTTGAACGTTAGTGAGTTAACTTTGCTGATTACTTGCTCTAAAAATAACTGATTACACGTTACTTTTATAAGCTACATTTTGCAGATACTAGCACTCAAATTGGCATACTTGTAAAAATGGAACCTGGTTTTGCCACCTATTTGAAAGCGTTTGTTTTTATGACAAACAAAACAAAAAAATTGAATAGTCTTTTCGGGATTGCTGGGTATAAAAACCCGTCATTGCTTTGATCTGTTTTTGCAGCCGGTCTTGGGTTGAAATTCATTTGCATGGAGTGACAATATTGCATGAGTACTTTTTAAACAAAATACTATACATGGTATGCTGCATACAGTATGTGTGCAGTCACGAATGTGAAAAGTAGCAGGAGGCATTGCATGTGATGACGATACATATTAATACTTTTGACTTCGACATTTGTCAAGTTAATCAAAAAAGAAACGCTCCGCTCTTCATTTAAAATACTGCGCTTTTCAAGTGTGCCGCAAACATTAGCAATTAGCATATGCCTGTGGGTTTTTTTTTTTTGGAGCAAATGAAAAGGAAAAGTAGCGGCATTCCTCATTAGCGCTGCACTCGGTCACGGCTGAGGAAGCGTGGCGAGTCGTCGTCTTTCAAGTGGCTTCAAACGCCGTCTTTCGTTCGACACGGCGGCAGGAAGTTGCGCTTTGCTAGCTGAATGAATTCAGCCATCAATAGACTGTATTTGCCTTAGTGTGGACATTACGCATTTTGCATTTGAGTCGTATCTGTGCTATGTATTCCGTACTATTTTATCATGTTTTGTCTTGTGGATTTCCTGACAAATGTAGCCATTTTCAGCGATGAAAAGTTAATGTTTTTGCTAGAATTTGATCAATTATTTCATGTACAATCAATGAATCAATCAATTTAACCCTTGTGCAGTATTTTGTGCATCCCTTTGATCTTTACATTAAAAAAAAGAATCACATAAAAGGGAAAGCATTGAAAGAAGATGCTAGGGAGCTGAAATTTTACCCAGACAGTAACAACATGTCAAAGTTCAACATGACTCGACCACTTAGTTATCACACTACCGGGAGAGTGCCATCCATTGACTAAAATACCGCAAGAATGATTTGGAAAAAAATGATCCAAAAGGGATCAATATACAGCATAAATGGTTAAAAAAAAAAACAGAAAAGTAGATATCACATTTGAGGGACCCAGAAGAACAACAAATGTCTTCTGGTTTGGTCATGTGACGTTAAAAAGCTGAGCTGTGATTTGAAGATTAATGGGACATGAAAAGTAATTCTTGAATTATGAACAAAATAATTACATTTTACTGCTTAAATGGCTAAATAGGTTTAGTAACGTATGTGTAGTGCAGTGCTTATATTTTGCCAAGCCCCCCAAGGAAAGAGAAAACTTCTCGTGCCCCCCCCACTCGACGCGCTGACTAATAAAAATTGTAGAAGTATGCCTAAACCTGTATCCGTTTTTACAAGGTTACAGCTTAGTCTAAAACAGAAAAAAAATGCATTAAAGTGCCTGAAACTTAAAAAAAAAAAGAGTTCTTATTCTACTATATATTCTACTACGATAAACTTATGAAAAAATGGGTCACTGTATGATAAAGCAGCATACAAATGTGACGGATATAAGAAAAGTCACACGTAGATGAGGTTTGAATGTTTTTATTTTCTGTAGCCACACAGACAGATGTGCCACCCTGCGCTGCCAGGTGAGATTTACCCGCCTCCTCCGGCAGACACACTTATGCAAATTTTAATCAGCATGAATCCCAAAAGCTGTGCTGGTAGGAATCCTCAGGTTAACCTGTGCCTGCTGCAGCGTGCTCCCACTTAGCTTCCACCGTGGTTCTTCCTCCATGTTGGCTGGGGGCATCGTAAACAACCTAAGCGCTTGACAGGAATCTAATTGGCTTTTTTCTTAAGATAAAAGGTGATTCACATTGTGACCCCAAAATCTCCAAAACATATTGGCAATCCAGACTATTTAAACAAAACAAAACAAAACAAAGAAATCCTTTAAGATCTGGCGATGTTTACCGTGTGCCCGTTTTTTCAGCCAAGTACCCCTTAATCAAAGCATTTTCAGATGCAAAAAGGGACTTAAAACCTGAGATTTATTCAACTTTAGAACAACATTTGTAGTGATATCTCTAGACGTATTCTTTTCAGCAACTCCAGAAGATGTGTTGTGTAACATTCGTTTTACAGTACCAATTCCAATGACGTTAGAAGATAGTAGAAAATGTTATTTTGACCCTTTTTGGGTCATTTTCTTCAAAATTCTCACTGTATTCTAGCCAAGAAATGACACACTTCTGGTAATATGATAACAAAGTGATCATCCCATATTGAAATTTGACATGTCACCAACTAGGTGAAATTTCAGCTCCCTAGAGTCTTTTTTCATTTCTTTCCCTTTGTAAAATTCCTTTCATGCAAAATTCAAGGAATTGGACAAAATACTGCACAAGGGTTAAACCACATGCCTACCCATAAGTCAGTGCTTCTCAAATAGTGGCGCTGGTTTTCTCTTTCGGGGGGGAGGGGCTTGGCAAAATATAATTGAGCAGCACTGCCATAAGAAAAAGAAAATCTTCATCACTAGGCCACTCAATTACACATTTTCAATCATTTTAGCATATCAGACCTTGATCTGAGAACTGATTTCCATTTCAGTCTTCAGCATTTAAAAACACTTGTACTTGATACTTCTGTATAATAAGAATGTTTAGCTTGCAGTAAGAAAATCAAATGAGTAGAAATGTACCTTTGGCGAGGGCATTGAGATGAACCATGGAAGGTCCCAAACCTGACTCGTGCGCAGGAAGTGTCAAAACACAGCAAATTGAACGATCATCTTGTCAGAATAAAACTAAAGGATGAGATACTAATCTTAAAAAAAAAAAGTTCCAGATTGTGTGTTGCCATGGCCACTGGCAAGAAATCCCTCCTATCATATCCCAGATAAGAACATCCATTGACGGTCGATTCCTGCGGGATTAAGGCGGTGTGGGTGACAGTAAATGAGATGAGAATATATTGTGTCACTAGGAAGGATTTAAATGTAAATTATGAATGCGGGAAAAATTCAAAACACCCTAAAAAAATATTTTAATAATTCCCTCGCACGCTTTAATAATAAATTCGCCCGCAGAATTTGCATTTATCAAGTGCTCTTTGTAAAATAATCTGGTAAAGAAAGGGATACATTCCCCAGTAATTAACCTTGAGTGGAAACCAGCTCACTGTGCAGATTCCCATCATCACCGTCGTCATCATCATCATCATCACACACCATCTGAACAGCATACTTAGCGAGTTAATTATTCAGGAACCTTCATTACGAATGTTTCTAAATATGTCCCTGTGCTCTTCGCTGCTCAGCATGCAAACTTTTTAAAACTTGTGCCGTCGCTGTAGTAAGATCAAAAGAGAAATACTAATAAAATGCTCCTATATATTCATAAGTAACCACGTAATGCCTGAGAGTCTACTAGATCAATGCTAACACAGAATGGGAAATGTCATTGATGGGCTAGCAAATAGCATCGATATTGAGGTAGTATAACTGGTGATGGGAAATCAAAGGTTCGTGATTTTTATTTTTTTAACCCTTCTAGGTAGTGTTCTTGATATTAAAAATAAAAGCTAGTGCAATGGATATTCTATGAAATTCATTAGTGAGGCTTAATTCCATTTTGCTTCAATCCATGAGGCTTCGTTTTCCCCTCACTAGATATAACCATTTAAACAGCTCGTATTTGAAAATAAAAGTTGGAGAAATGTTCGTTTTTTTTGGTGCTTTTTTTGTTGTTGTCAAACATAAACATCGTGCCAAAAACCTGATGCTGAAACCTCATTTAGTTTTTTCCCTTAAGAACCTTCAACTCCGTAGTGCTTGGAAGTCTATTGAGACGCAAAACAAACTTTTGCAGCTAAATATTGAATTGTATTCTGTATTTCACACTTTTCATGGGAAATAGCAGGAAAAATGAACAGACACGACTGCTTCACTGTCTTTGACATCGCTTATTTTGTTTTCATCTTTTTCTCGCTCCCTTGTAAAATTTGAGTTTTTGCCAAGTTGTCCCCTCATATTGGCCTATAACCAATCAAAAAATTTGAAAATATTCACGCGCATATATTCTTTTTCCTCTGTAAGGAGCAGCTAATCACGTTGGCTTACTAAAGCGCTAAGGCCAGCTCCATGTATATGATACATTCTGAAAGTTAGCGCGAAGCTAATCAACGTAAACACTAGCAACGATAAAGTTGATTTCTTGAATCTACTCTGCGCCACAGCCAATGCGAGCATGCGATCAATAACCTGATAAGCTCGTGTCATTCTGAGGGCTTGCTAATGAGCTTGACAGCTGCTTAAAAAATCCAGAGCGGTTGGAGCAAAGAACTCCTTTCACCTGGAGATTTGGGATGGGGGGCGGGGCCTTAACCTTCACTCGGTAGGGACTATTTGAAAAGTGCTGTCAAGGCAAACAGCGGGATAATTGCAGCGCTTTTTTCAGGGGGGTCTAGACATTGAGATGCTCAGCGAACGGCGTCGAGCGATGGTATTTGCCCGCCATGTCCCCCCTATTGCGAGAAGACAAAAGTAAGCGATGCAAAAGAAGCGCTTTTGATTTAAACAGCTAGGGCTAAATGTCAGCGGCAATTAGCTAACAGTGAGGTAGCGAGGTCGCCTGCTGTTTCGGTGGCCTTTGAGGGGGGCTTGACTTTTTGTACTTGTTGCGTACACAAGAAGAAGATGAAGAAAGTAGCGGGAACTAATAATGGTGTGCTAATGTTGTATGTTTTTCCTTTTATTGGAACCTGAAACGTAGCAGGGTGAACTAGCGGTTCGGGAGAGGCTATGTTGTAAACTAGCTAACATCGGCGTCAAAGCGGACAGCAAATTATTCACGAAAACATTTTGAGAAATAAGACGGTGGTTGAATCTATTAATCGACAATCAGTTATCGAATGAGTCGATCGATTACTCGTCTCTCGACTGGACATATTCTCAGGTTCTTCTCTGGAAAAAGCAGATTGGTTAATAGCGTTGAATAAAAAAAAACACATTTGAAAGAATCTGTTTTTGACTATTTTCTGGCATGTTTTGGACCTGACCAGCAACCAATAAAATAAACCCCTTTTACAATGTCAGTTTACAAACAAACAAAAAGTGAACATTCTCTTTCATTCCATCCCACAGACGTAGTTTTACGTTATTCTTTTTCTAACAATCCAGACATTCAACTGCGGGTACCTATTTATTTATTTGCAAGAGTTTGGCTACAGGAACCTGAAGTAATATTTTGAAGTTCTTAGTAGTAAAATTGATATGTGATGGATGCTATGTGTTCTTTGCTTCCCCAAGAAACTGTCATGACTCAGCAACCAAGGTGAGGTGGTGGAAGATTGTGGACCCAAAATGCAGGAGGCAGATTGTACTCAGACAAAATAATAATTTAATATAAAAATGACCAAACAACAAACAAGCTCGAAGGGACAGCTACAATTGACGCAACATTGACACCGGACCCCACAAGAACTGAAAGGAAACGGGAAACTAAATACACTCAAAACTGACGAGACAACAAGAAAACCTGGACAAGGCACAATTAGAACAGGGATTTGATTGGCCAACACAAGGAAAGCAGTTTAACGCTTTAAATCAAACCAATTTCACCCCAAAAGGAAAATATTGAAAGAAGATGCCAGGGAGCTGAAATTTCATCCAGATGGTGACAACATATCAGAAATAAACATGGTGCGACCACTTAGTTATCACACTACCGGGAGTGTGGAAGATGTGGAAGAAAATGTCCCAAAAATGATCCCAACACTGCAGAAGAGATTAAAAAAAAGATCACAATTCTGCACAAGTGTTTTAAATAGAGTAACAAAGTAACTCTTCCTGGCACCTACCACTTTTTGCGTCTTTTAAAACAAGGAAATAACCACACAATGGATCCAGACATGATTACGCATGCAACAAAGCAGCAGCAGCAGCGGCTTATACAAAAGCTTAATTTCAAATTAATCCCGCGAGCTGCGTGATTACAGGAAAGCGCCATTGCGGTGTTCTCTGCAGGACTAAGCTCAAAGTTAATTTACTCCAGCGAGCCGTCACGCCGCCGTTCACTTGCCGAGCGCCTCCCTTTGCGACTTCTCTCGTCACGTAAATGTCAGACGGCCGCAATCTGCCATTAATGAAATCATTTGGTCGTTTGGAGACGACCCGTCCCGTGTTTCGTTTAAGCCCCGTGAGGAAACAGGTTTAGACTGAAGAAACGCAGATGAACGTATTAAATCATCCAATGTTTTCTTCACAAGGCTTAAGATGGATAGGAAAAAAGTGTCTTTATTAAATAATGTCCTCAGCTACTGCATCGCATTTCGCAACGGAGAAATAACTCTGTCAGGACTCGATGAATTGGCTTTCTCTATCAGGCAATTTTAGAGTCAGTGGAGTGTAATAAATGTCCACAATACTGCATTTAAGAAAAAAGATGTCCAAGATAAATGACTTATTAGCCATTACGGGAACACTTTTTAACCGCAATTTCCCTTTGAAGGAACTCTTGTTTGAAAGACATTTCTCCCGCGAGGAAATCCTTTGTTTCAGGGTCAATTTGTGGACATCAAAACTCTTCATTGGCACATTTCTACCGTCCTTGTCTTTGGAACACCATTTTTAATGGTATCGCTAGACGTCTTTTGTGCAACAACTGTAAAAGAAACATAATGTAACTGTTTGATTTCTGGTGTTTCAAACGAGCTGATAAAATCTAACAAGTTAAAGGTAGAAAAAAATTCGCAAAGAAATCACTATAACACAATCTAGAAATACCTTCCTTCATGTTCCAATTGATTTGCTCGTAATTTGAAAGAAATCTACTGTTCCTGTCACAGTATTAAAAAGCACTGAATTAAAATGTATACACTTACAATATCAGGAGATGAAAGAAATAAGACATGAGAAGTGACTGATTCAACGTTTTCCTTGTCAGCATCTGTGCAGAATTCAAATTCCCCATAACAACACCAATTATAGTCAGGATGTCATTAGACAGACGTTTTTTTTTTCCTCCAGGCGGCTGTCAATATTGCCAACATGTACAGCCAATACAATTAACTCATTCAATCCCAAAGCCTTTTTTAAAACGTTTTTTAGGAGTCCAGACATTCAATCTCAGTTACTGTACTTATACTTTTTTTTTTTAAGTGTCTGGTTAAATAAAGAAATGACTGATATTAAATGAATTAGGTACAAAGGTAATTGACTTCTTTAGCGTATTTATTACATTAAGTAATCAAGCACTAAAGTAATGGATTACCTCAGGTCATTACTGTAATTCATCGCTTTAGGTAATTAAGTACGAAAGTAATTGATTTATTTTATACTCAGTCTTAAATGATTAAGCACTAAAATAATCAATCACTATTGATAATTAAGTACTAACTTTTTTTTTTTTTTTACTTTAGTGATTAATTATCTAAAGTAACTGAGTTAAAGTAATCATACTTTAGGTAATTACTGTAATTCCTCATTACATAACAAAATATGTCTTAATTACCTACAGTAATCAAATACTTTAGTCTTTACTGATGTCATCAATTATTTTTGTAATCAATTATCTCGAGTGATGAATTACTTTTTTTCATATTTAGTATCAAACCCTCCTTTGGTGAAATGAAATGAGTACCTGAGATAGAATGTCTTAAAAAAAAAGTCTTTCTAATGACATCATGACTATAATTGGTGTTGCTATGTCCAAGTAAACCTGGACAAGACACAATTAGAACAGGGATTTGATTGGCCAACAAAAGGAAAGCAGCTTAATGCTTTAAATCAAACATTCACTACCACCCTATGAGGGGGAAAAATAAATAAATATATATATATATATATATATATATATATATATATATATATATATATATATATATATATATTTTTTTTTTTTTTTTTTTATATATACCATACCGGTATGTAGGTAGCCATAGCCTTTTATTCTTTGGGGCTGGATATTTAAGATGGAAGATTTAGGAGAGTGAAGATGAACACTAGGTGTGATTCTGCTGACAGCACACTTGTCTCTGTTGACACGTTTTGACTGTAAACTGGCATTTTGGAGCCTCATCATCTGTCAGCTGCGTAAAAGAAACCGTACAGGAGTGCAGCCTCGGGTGCAACATAATTTAGTTGCATAATGTCACTGGATTTTTTTTTTTTTGCCGAGCGTGCAGAATAACGCTGTCAGCTCTCCGTGTCGCGGGCCAAATGAGATCCTATAATCTCCGCAATAGCAAGAAAGTTTGGAGATATCCTTGAAGGTGTTTGGTTTCCACAAGGGGCCCGGCAAGGTTGCTGATGCTCGGCGGTTGATTTGAATTTAAAGAAGACTGATTTGTTGTGAATCACCCAGGGACTGTATTCTCTGGAAGCAGCCGTGGGTTTAACAGCGATTAGGTGGCAACGAAAAATGGTGCACACGCAAGCACGACAAGGCGGATTTGGGTATAGTGGACGTACGCTCCGGCGTTTAGTGATTTGCATAAGAGCAGAACAAAGAGGCTAGCATGCGTTTGAATGCCAAGAGAAATGGCAGGAAGTGTGAAGACGGGCTGAAAGTGTTTCTCCGGCTCATCAATATGCACATAATTGCTCTTCAGCTTCGGCAAGTCCCCCGGCTGTTAATTGTTTTGTGCAGCTCTATTATCGAGATGACTTGTTTTACTTTAAGCTTGACCAACTCTGACGAACACGCTCGGAAATGATGAAACGTGCGTCCTAACGGCAAATATTTTCAGGCGTCGATGAAAAATCTCAGCAGATGTTGAGCGAATAGTCAACGTGTACCCATGGAGAAAATTTTTTTTTAGACTAAATCAGTACATTTTTGAAGCACAGCTCAGTTGTATTTAACTTTGAAGTACATTACATACAGTGAAATAGTCAATGTGTTCCCATGGAGAAATAAAAGGTCTAGACTAAATCACTAAATTAGTTCAGAACATTTGTGAAGCACAGCTCAGTTGTACTTAACTTTGAAGTACAAAACATTGGCAATTAACTCATTCAATACCAGGGGCGGATTTCCCTGTTTTTTGTTTTTTTTTTTAAGAGTTCGGACTTTCAATCGCAAATACCCAAGTATCTATTCAATACTTAAGTATCTGGAAATGAATGTCCTTGTGTATCGATTTAATACCTAAGCATCTGGAATTTAATGTCCAGACTTTTAAAAACATGAAAATGTGTTCATGGCATTGAATGATTTCATTTTGGGACAGTTTGTTTGAATTTTTTTTTTTTTTTTTTTTTTTTTTTTTTTTTTTTACTGTCGACTAGATTTTAATTGAACTTGGATGGATTTTTTTTTTTGTCTTCCCCAAGTGAAGTACAGTGCTGTAATGTTTGTTTTAAACTATGCATATACATTCTTAAAAGTACCCAAACTAGGTGAAATGGCTAAAACGGACTAAGAGAATATTGAGTTTTTTAGGGTCAATATTTTGATCCGTTTAGAAGTAAACTCTAATTATACTGTTTAGCCGAATGAAGTTTCGATAACAACAATAACCAAAAAAACAAATTTAAACAGTTGGTTTAAAAAAAAACAACAAAAAAACGTATGGTTCAAAAGGGAACCGAATGTTGCTAAAACAATCAAAAATTAATGTCATACTAGCCCAAGTAACTGTGAACTGTTGGATTTGTTTATTGTGCGCGAAACCCTCCAACAATTTAAATGTCAAACAAGCAGTGATCGATTTAACCCATATTTTTTTTTCCCTGCCCACAAAACAACCCCAAAAATGACATGTCAAATTGAACATTTCATTAATTGTTTAGTATGTGTTTGTTTTGCATAAAATTCCAAAATTGTAATTTCGAATTGACCCAAGAAGGGGCACATTTGAGCCAGTGCTTTTTTCTTGGAGGAGGGAGCCCTATTTTTTTTTTTTTTTTTACTCTGACTTTATTAATTACAACTTATTAAGTATTTATTTATTTATTTTGCCCTAACCAATGGTCCTCATGACCCAAAAAAAAAAAAAAAGTCAAATTGACCCGTGTGTATGAACCAGCTAATTTATAGTGATAGCAACATTTTGAATTTGGGGAACTTTCTCCGGGCAGGGTTCATCAAACAACGCAAGTCACGTGCATGATACAACCCCAGTGTTTAATAACCAGAGTGTTTTAATACTTTTGCAACCTTCCGCCAAATATCGCAAGCAAAGTGCTTCAGTCAAGCACTTTTATGCTCACGTTGCACTAAAATATGCGCGCTTGACTCTCAGCGTCCGAGCCTCTGATGACGTCAGAGGCTTTTTGAAGTATTCATAGGTGGCTGATCATCAGCAGAAGAACCACCTCCGGGTCCACGAGATGGAGGAGGAAGATAGACTTTTGCGGACTTTTAGCGTCCAGTTTTACTGGGATTCTTTTTAAGAAGAGTCCGGTTCAACAAGTCGCTCGAGTGGACCACATGTTCGCAGCACAGTCGAGGAGGAGGAGGAGGATGAAGAGGAGGTGTCGGAGGACGGGTCCAATGGAGCGCCATGCAGAACCCTGAGCCCCCATGGAGCCATGGCACAGCGGTTCCTCTCGTCCGCCTTCATGCTGACCGTCTCGCTATCGTGCACCTACCTGTGCTACACCATCATCTTCGGCCGCACCACCGTCATCTCGGGTCGGGCGTACGAGGGCAGCCGATGCCCGCCGAGCCCCAACGCGGCCGGGAAGAAACTTCTCACCCAGTCGGAACAGTGTGCCCGGCTGCGGGGGGTCCGCGCCGCAACCGCCGCCGAAGCCGCGGCCCATCCCGGTGCCGTGGGATCTCCTCCTCCTCCCTCTCCTTTGTCTCGCTGGGCGAGAAACTCCAGTTTGGCGCAAAGGTACGGCAATAAAAAACTCCCGGGCGTCTTGATAGTGGGAGTGAAGAAAGGAGGAACCAGGGCGGTGCTGGAGTTCATTCGGATCCATCCAGATGTGCGCGCGCTCGGAACCGAGCCGCATTTTTTCGACC
Source organism: Hippichthys cyanospilos (assembly GCF_059441005.1). Lineage (NCBI taxonomy): Eukaryota > Metazoa > Chordata > Actinopteri > Syngnathiformes > Syngnathidae > Hippichthys > Hippichthys cyanospilos. The sequence goes on from NC_142384.1 coordinate 9,047,971, forward strand.
GCAACTACGACCGGGGGCTGGACTGGTACAGGTGGGCAACGCAAAGCCAACTTTTTAGCGTTCGACCTTCATTTGCTTCGCGTTTTATCCAACTCGTCTTTGCATACAAGATTAACGTGTCGGCATACCTTGATGTTGCATTTGCTTAACCTGGGAAATGATTGCCATTTGAAGTCGTTGTTTCTTTTCGGGAAGTCAATGTATTGGAACGGAGTCGCGTCTGACATCATACACCCACTAACGTCAATAAATATGGAAATGAGCGAAATCGACACCACTGAAATAGAGCACAGCCATTAAATTGGGATGCAACTTTCATTGTCGTCAATGGCATCAATAGCAAGGAATAGACGATGGCAAGACTAAATTATGCAGTGTGATTTTGAATGAAGTTGCATTAAAGAATTTCATCAGCTACTTATGTGCGCCACTGTGGACTTTCGGACCAACGCCCTGGCAATTGCTGCTGCATTTGATAAAAGTGGGAAATTGTAAAACTACCATTTCTTTTTGACAAGCTAATGCATTGACATCTGACGTGATGCCAACGGTACGAGGTCAAATCAGTCAAAATTCGTCTTTTTTGCAGTACAAGAGCAACTTCAATCAAACTGAGAAATTGGGGATATGCAGGAGAATGCTGATCATGATTATTCAGGCTGAATTAATGAAAATGACAAGTCAGTTTCGTATCAGTTGAGTTCATTTGAAATGTGTCATTTTATCCACTCCCACAACACGAATGATGCGTTCAATAAAACTGAAAAACCAAATGTCTAACATTTCTAAGCACGGAGCTGTTTCTTGTTGAACTCATCTGAAGATGGACTATATGTGTAACTGTTGTTTTAGCTTGGAAATTTTCAGCAGTATGAAATTATTTTGTTTATAATTTATTACTAATGTAAAATTAGTACTTTTAAAAACATTTAGACATTTTCTGTCGATTATCAATTAAATCACATGTTGACGGCTAAGTTATTGGCCAATCACAGCTCACCTCTTGGTCATGTGATGTTCACACGTTGAGCTGGTTGTTACCAAAGCCTTCGTTGTGGGTGATGTCAACAGCAAGTGGAAAATGTGTTTTAAAAAGTATGAATTGCACATGAAAAGTAATTTAGTTGTCAAATCTTAACAAAATATTCACGTTTTATGGCAGAAAATGGCTAAAAAGTTCGACTATCATTTTAAGGTGTAATGCTGCATTCGCGAAAACTGGGAAATCAGAAACACACATTGGAGTGACACTTAAGAGCAGAGGGCATGCAAAGTGGGGCAGGCAAGGGAGCGGGGACAATCCGGTGCCAAATCATGTATTTGTTTTAATCTAGTAAATATTCAAGTAAAAACCAGTCTACAGCTAGCTTAATGCTAACATGCTGAATAATGTGAAATATAGTAGACGAGTTTAGGGACATTTTCATAGTTTTTCTATACTGTCATCTCTTTTTCTTTGGGACTTTGGCTTAATGACAGCATCTCAGCATTCAATATGCGTTTTTGTTGATGGTTTTTTTTTTTTTTTGGTAGTCACTCGCCCAGCATGTATACAAGTCGGAACGAAGGACTAACGCAGACTACAAACGACGGCGCTCAAACATTCTGCGCGGCGTCATGTTCTATTATGGCTGATGCTCGAAAGCGTGCGCGCCAGCCAGTCTTCTGGAAAACGCAGCATAACGTGTGAAGTGTTGAAGGCTGGAGTGGGAATGTTTATGCAAAAAAAAAAAAAATTAATGATTCCATGACAGCCATCAAGACTCGAAATGAATCGTTTGGCAAGTAGAGGTTTTGTGGTTTGACGGCGGCGTCTTTACACAAATCCGCTTTAATTGACACTTTCATTTCAGAGCCTTACGGCGCTCTGTTTGATGAATGACTCGCATAATCAATTACCAAAAATGTCACTTATTGATTTTCTCTCAACTGCATTTTTAAAAATTCAATTCTTGACCTCAGGATCAGTTGCACTGGCGCATTACAAATCACAGTCACATTAGAATTCACTCCAGTTATGATACAGCTCATTTCTATAACAATGTGGTTCACTCCAGTTTTGATATGGTTTACTCCAATTGCGGTATGATTTATTTGAATCACAATATGATTCAATATACAATTAACTGTAATCATGACGTGGTAAAACTATTCACTCCGGTCCTTGTATGGTTCACACCATTAATGATGTGAAACAATGATTTTTATACACGACATTCTTAGTCGATTCACTCCAATTGTGATCCGATTCACTTCAGTCATGATGTGGTTCAAGTTACAATGTGATAAGATTAATTCTGATCAGGATGTGGCTCATACCACTTACGACAAAATTCTATTCACTGCAATTACGATACAAAGCATTCAATTCAATCGATTCGATCTGCAACCCTGCAATCATGATGTACTTCGATAAGGATGTGAAACGACTCATTTGGTTCACTCCAATTACAGTTTGATACGATTGACACCAACAACGTTACAATCCACTCAATTAAGTTGATTCACTTCAATTTCCTTTTGATTCATTGCCATTTTATGAAGTACCTATTACTCCTATTACAATGTGATAAAATTGAATTTGATGACAAATTTCACATCAGTAACAACATGAGTCAATTACATTCTTGTGCACTCCAGTTGCATTACGATTGAGTCCAATCATGATACGATTCATCGCAATCGGTGATATGGTTTACTCCATGATGAATTCAGTCACGATATTGTTTGATACGATTCACTCACTTACGATAGAAGCCGATTCACCAGGATCACTATCTACTCTATCTGCTTAAATTGATTCGTCCCAATTCCGATTTGCTTCACTGCTATTTTATGCAGTGTGTGTTACTCTAATTACAGGGTGATACAATTTAATTTGATGCCACAGATTACGTCGTAATCACATTATAGTTCACCCCAGTAATGATATGGTTCACACCTATAATTATACGATTCACTTTAAGAATGATACGATTTCCTTCAACCAATTCCTTCCAATCGATGATATGGTTAAACCCACAATATGGTTCACTGCTATTTTGATACGATTCACTCATGATAAGAAATATGACTCATTATAAACACGATATTGTTCACTTAAATTATGATACGATTTGCTACATTCACAACACTGTTTGGTCCAATTACAATATTGACGCCATTGGAATTTCACCCAATTCGCTCCAAATACAATATGATTCACTTCGATTATGATGTGGTTAAAGTGCAATGTGAAAAAATTGTCCGATCATGATATGGTTCTTTCCAATTACAATGTCACACATTTGACTGCATCTATGCAATGATCAAAATTCCGATTTGACCCATTGCCATTTTAATGCAGTGTCTGTTACTCCAATTACAAAGTGATACGATTTATTTCGATGACACAATTTACATCATTCACAAAATGATTCCCTTCAACTATGTTGCAGGTCACCCCACTATTGATATGATTCATCCAAAAAATGATACGATTCCCTTCAATCGTGTTACAGTTCACTTCGGTTGTCTTACGATTAAATCAATCATGATACGATTCCTTGCAATCAATCAATGATATGGTTTACTCTAAGATTTAGCCCCCTGCAATTTTGATACGATTCACTCATGACAAGACGAGATTCACTGCAAATACGATAAAGTTCACTTTAATTATGACACGATTTAATCACAACACGATTCGCTCCAGTGATTTACACCGATTAGGATTCGACACAATTCACTCCAAATACAATAAGATTCACTTCACTTATGATACAGTCCCATAGTTTCAAATTTCATGATTATTCCCTCCACTTATATGATGTGATTCACTCCAATTACGATATAATGAGAGTGTCGTGTCTTTGATTACACCGACTTCACCTTTGCTCAGCGCTCTGGTTAATAATGCAGAATCACGGAGTAATGTGCACTTCTCTTCACTTAAACGAGAATCATTTCACTTTCTGTCCTCGTCAAGCTTTTTCTGACGAGTCCCTCGCCGGAGCTCGCAGACTCCTCGAGCCAATTAACGCAGATCCGGTGTGTATTTGTTGCCGCAGTACAGGCTCATACAACTTTGAAGGCTTTTTTTTTTCCAGAGGAAGTGAATCTGAATCGAGTAGAATCAATGGAGCTGACAGAGAGATGCCCTTTAAAGTCTCTGAGTTGTAGTTTGATCTTTTTAAGGTGGAGGAGGCAGAAGCGTGACGGAGACACGCTTTTGCAGTTTGCCATTGCGGGTATAAAGCAACAGGCTTCAACAGATTTTACTGAACAACAGACAAGAGTCCACTGAATGGGGCGTGCTGGTCAAACCTTTAACTGCTGACAACTAAAATTTTAAACTCATCAATGCCAAGACATTTTTACATTTGATCAGAGTTCAGACATTAAATTCCATGTACCTTAAAATAAATAAATAAATAAAAAAGATACAAGGGTTCGGTCAAAGAAAAAGAAAGGTCGAAAGATGACTGACAATAAATAGATTAAAGACATAAAGGGAAAGTGTCTAAGAGTGTTTTTCATTCCGGACAGCAGGAGGTGCTGCAGGCGCTGCATTTACCATTGTCCGAAGCAATAACAAATATGGCCGCCTCCTGAGAAGTCCCACCCCCCATGTAATATGATTTAATGATAACTCGATCTATGATTATATTTAAAACATACTCTTGATCATTAAGAACACATTTTTTGCAGGTTTTTGAAATTTACAATCATTTTATTTATTCCTTTTTAATGAAAAATGGTCTAATCTTGCACACTGTCCCTTTAAGTATGCAATTGTTTTAGTACTTTAGTAAGTCAAGGGACTTACTTTGGGTAAAAAGTACTAAAGCGTTCATTTAGGTAATCAAGCAAAAATGTAACAGATTATGTACTCAGGTGCTAAAATATTTGATTACTTTAGTTGTTCATATAACAGATTATTTAAGTGCTCAACTCTTTTAGGACCAGCTATTTTAAGACGCTCCTTTAGCTTAACACTTGAAAATAAAAAAATACATAAATATAAGTACCTGGGGCTAAATGTTTGGACTTATAAAAATGTTAAATCACATATTTGGGATTGAATGAGTTAAGTACCTAATGTAATCAATTACTAACACCACAGTAATTTACTACGCGTGTACTTTTGTACTTAAAGTATTCACTTTAGGTCTTGATTACCTTCGGTAATCAATTACTATAGTACTTGATTACTTTGATTCCTTTTGTACTACATTACCAGAAGTAATTGATTATTTTATGACTATTTCGTACCAGCCATTTTTAGACCCTCCTTTAGCCAAACTCTTGAAATTAAAATGTAAAAATCAGTACCTGGGATTGACTGTCTGGGCTCTTAAAAAACATAAACAACATATTTGGGAATAACATAACGGGGATATTGTTGTTTGCTATCATCAAAATTTTCATTTTCACACAATTTCATCTCTATTCTTCTTATTACAATTACATACCCTTATCAAATTTCCTTCCCGTATACCCGTTATCTCATTCAACACCAGCCCTGGTAAAAAATGGACGTTGACGTTCATAGCCGTCAATGGCAGTGAATGAGGCATCCCACAATCACTGCGGTGTGATACAATCGGTATCATATCATATATGGTTCATACGTATGCTTGAATGTGCTCATGCACGTATATCACACCGCAGCGAATAGATAAGGCCATCAAAGCAGTCAGCAATTTAAACAGCCCCTCTTCCCCCTCATTGGTAAACTGAGACGTCCACCAAATCGTGCCTGAACTCTTCCTCCCGTGTCCCTGCGTCCTCACATCAAGGCATGAGTGAAGCAAGGCAAGATGCCCCCTTCGAAATACCCTTGACCGCCTCGTTGCTGAAGGCTGCGCAGTCGATTCGGCGGTGATCCTTTGCATCCAAAGTTGATGCTCTTTAGGAAATTCAAGGCGTGAGATGGTTGGGATTGAAATGATAATTATGGAAACGTGATCATTCCTGGCTCAGTAGTCCTTTTTATTCCGAGGTATTCCTTCTTTTTTTTTTTTTATACAATCAAATCCCGTGAAATTTGGTTGGAATATTGATGATGATGAAACTCATGAAAAAGGATCAAGAAGCCATTCCCAAAAAAGACACAAATCTGCTACTGATTTTAATTATTTATCTTATAGGGAAATTCAACCCCCAAAGACAGTTTCACAAAATGGTAGACAAGTCTATTATAAATAGACACTTAAAAAGCGAAAGGATATATCTTTAAAACACGCATGAAGTCTGCCATTTTGATTTGAATTCATCATTTCTGCTATGTTTTAGCTAAGTCAGCCACCAAAGACAATTTCACTTCGCCACACAAAATTTGGTTGACACGTCTATGATAAATATTCATCCATCCATTTTCTCAATCGCTCATCCTCACTGTTATAAGTAGACCCTCAAAAAAGTTTATAGACCGCTCACTTGAAAATTTACAAAAGGTCTTCCCCTGTTATTCTACATTTGGCACTATATAAGGAAGCTAGTCAAAAACCAGACCAGCAGCTAGCATAAAATTTTGCAGGAATGTTTATTATGACAAGATCTTTAGAAAAGTATCTAAAGCTACGTTTCCAAAGCCGTAGGAAGTCTAACATTTTTAATTCAATTAGTAATTTCTGTCTGTACAGTTTCACTGCGCAACATGTGATTTTTTTGGAAGGACTAAAGATACAGGAAGTCTGCCATTTTGTTTTGAGATTAAGTTATTTCTCCTGACTTTTAGGGAATTCAGCCCTCAAAAACAGTTTTCATTATCAATATGAAATTGAGTAGACATATTTATTGTAGGTATACCCTCAAAAATACATCTCAAAGCCATTCTAAAAAAATGTTGAATTGAAGGGACCATTTTAGGGTTATTTTGGAAATTTCCAGATGTCAAGCTGATTTTATCATGTCAATACATCTTGGGGTTATCAGGTGCCAAAAATTGTTTGGAAGACTGTTGAGGAAAGTTTTGGATGTAGATTAATTCAAACTAATACTTGACCAAATGTGATTGTGATGATCCTGATGTGGTTATGCCGTTCTGATTTGATGCTGATTTGATGCTGTTCAAGCCATCAGAGTATCGTCACGACATTCGCAGATTTGTTTTTTGGCGCCGGCTGTTAATGTGACAGCCCCTAAAATGGCTTCCATTCACTGTCGTATTGCTCAAGGAGAGCAAATGTCAATCATTTCCCTCTGCACTGCAACCCATGAATAATTGTTAGTCCAAAGTAAAGACCTCCGGCTGGAAAATGAGCATTTCAAGGTCAAATGTGTTATGCTGCTTTTTGAGTGTGTTACAGAACACGTTTTCTTTTCCTTTGGACTTGCTTGTATCACTTTTTATCTGAGCTGAATCCTTCACACTGTGAACGTCTTGCATTTAATTCATGACCGGACGTCTTTACAGCTCTAATTTTAGAGGGATACTTTAATAATGGAGCAGCTCTCAACATTCTATCTGTCAAATCCGAAAGAAGGAGAAGAGGAAGATGCCTTTTTTTTTTTGTCTTTTTTTTTTTTTTCCTTTTACGAGGTGCAGCAACTGAGACTGTATAAGAATCAGTCAAGTTGAGGACATTTTCCCTCCGCGTTGAAGCTTAGCTTTATTCCATTCACGGTGTGTCAGCTTCTCGGGGCATTTTGGGACAAATGAAGCCTAATTCATCCCTCCTAAGTGGGGATAGAATATTTGGAGTGCCTGTAAATTAAAATACTAATGTGACACCTGTATCTTCCCCGGTGGACACCTGTGTCTTCAGCAGTTTTTGGCGGCCTCAGAACTAAAGAAAGAATTCGGGACAAAAAGAAAGCCAATGACATCCCTGAAGACCTTGCCCCAGATTTTACTTTTTGGTTGAAGATCTCGAGAGACTGGACAGCCTTGATTTGGAGGCTGCAGGCTACAAATTGTTTAATGGGCGTCTTTATTATTACTCACAAAGACAAATAGTTGTTGTCCTTAAAGAGACAAAGGCTGTTCTTTCTATTTTGATTAAACACTAAACCATTTTAGGGACAATTTGCCAATGTTGACAGTCCTATTATCAGTCACTTTCCAGTTGAACCAGCATTTATCAGTATTAGGGTCCAAATCACCATTTGCGATGATGATAATAATAATAAGGCTAAACATGTGTTGTGTGTTGGTTTTTCCAACGGCCAACTTTCCTTTGACATTTTGGAATTAAAAAAAAACAAAAACATGCATTATAAACAGAGATAGAGCTGGGCAATAAATCAAATTAATGTGGTTAATTCATCTTTAAAAATGTTGATTTGAGTGTGAAATCAGGATTTTGCACAAAAGTTTATAATAGTTAACTATTTAATGTTTGCATTTGATTTGCTATTTTTTGCACAAGCTATGAATGTTAAGATTAAGTTAAAACTCATCTTAAACCAGTATACATTATTGTTATTTGAACATTTTGCAAACAATTTGAAACATTTTCAAAACCAAACCTTTAATTACATTTTTGTTGGGTTTAATTACTTTGATTAAAAAGCATTATAAGACTGCTTGAAAAAAAATCGGGATGTTAGTTTTAGGCCATATTGCCAAGCCCTGAAATGGCTAAATTACTGATGTATGGGTGTGGTCGGAGTGTGGCAGCAAAGCATAATAACCTGCCGTAAAACACATACAATCCACAAGGACGATTAATAATTCAGCACTTGAGGATACTTTAATTTAGCATTGTAAAATTTCGCAGGCATGTCCATTATGCAAATATCCGTGAAAATGTGTAAATCTGCCTGAAAATGGTCACTCATAAAAGATGGGAAGTCTTCCATTGATTTTGAGTGATTGTTGCCAATTTGTTACAAAATTTGATGACTCAACTTTCACAGTTTCACAATATCGCGTTGAAGATTCTGCCCTCCATATTTTCAATTAGAAACATGAAAATTGATTGGCGTGTCTTACACGAGTAGACCCACAAAAAAGTCTAATAACTCATGATTATAAAGACGCAGGTGGTCCTCCAAAGTAGACATTTTATCTTCATCTTCAATGACCAACTTGCAACGTAGATTTTCACGCATTAATTGTTCCCAATTTTGAGTCATGGATCCCAGATGGGGAACCGTAAATCAAACATTTTAGTTTCTGTTATTGTTCGTGAGCACACATTTGATGATTCACAATAAAACATGAATCTTGTGTGTGATCTTTCCTCAATCCATTGACGGTACCATTTGCAGCAGTCGCGCTCTGACCTGAACTCCCCCAAAAAGCTTTTTGATTGGTTTCCTGTCTGCTTTTGTAATTCTCCTCGCTTCATTCGCTTCAGCTGTGCTCTCGCTACAAACATAAAGTGAGCTGACTACTCTGTGCACTTTTAAGTTCAAGGCCCAGTGAAGTGACAACCATCCATTCAGAGTTCATCCAAGAGATGAGTCAAAAATGACCTTTTACTCTTTGTGCTGGTCCATAGACTACATCCTGCCTGTTTTTTTTCCCCTCTTTATTACTCTTTACAAACCTCATCAAACAACATGAATGCACAGTGCTGGCCAATAGTCTTGGGTCGCGATTGAATTAAGACCAGGGGTGTCAAACTCATCATAGCTCAGGGGCCACTTAGAGGTAAATCTATTGTCAAAAGGGCCTGGTACAAACGTGTTAAATAATTCAAAAGCAATTAGTGTCAATTATATGTAGATTTTTGCTATGCATGCTAGAATGCTCCCAGTTTCTTGTGAACAGCTGTGGTCAACTGTAACTATAATGTTGAAAAAAAAAAAGTAAAATTACATTAATTTACAACTTATAAATATTATTAAATATTTTGTGAAATAAATAAATGTAAATAAAATAAATAAAAATACCTCAATTGAAATATGTGGTTGTACAACTTCTTTTCAAGGAATACAGTGAAGTGCAAAGAAAATGAAAAAGAAAAGTAAAGCTCCCATTTAATGGCATACATGACAGAAGAAGTTGAAAGTTCCTGAAGGTCAGGATGTCACGTTAAAAACAGATGTGTGGAGCTGTAAATAAAGTGCTCATGCCAGCATTGCTCGTAAAATTAAGAATGTTTTTTTATTGACTAATTATGGTCTTATTTGTGTTTTTTAATGCATCACAAAATCATCTTGTAGGCTGGATTATGTTTGACGCCCCTGACTAAAAAATTAGCAATGCCCTCATGACCATATGTAGTATTAGTTTCTGGCTAGCTAGTTAGCTGGCTAACTAGCGCACTAGCCACCAAGATAGCTAGATAGCTCAGCTAGCTACCTGTCTTAGCTATAAATATTAATTACAAAAGCTAACAAAAGTTTACAATAATAAATACATTTGCAAAGCTAACGTCTGTATTCGATTCAATATAGCTGTTAGCATTAAACTAGCAGAGCTATCATATAATTTTGCTAAATTTTGCTAAATTTACGTGAGTATGTGAGCGTGTTCAATGTAAAATAAAAAGATTTCATATTTGTAGATGTAGGCAATCTCCACCATCACACAAATCGCATTTCTCACAGCCGCGAAAGGCGCTCATAATAGTTTTGTCCATATTTTTTGTGTACTAATTAAGCATACAACCATGTTGTTGTGGCGTGAATCGCTTGTTATCTCGGCGGAAATACACACTGTGTGGGTATCACAACGTAAAAAGGAGTTCTTGCTACTTTGAATTAAAAAAACATGGGTGTCGTCTTCCACCGTAACGATGTAGCTGTGTCCCAAAGGGAAGCCGGCGTGAACCCCGAGACCCCGCGCTTCCCTGGCGCGCTGCCGCAGTAAGATAAATCGTGGAGCGACACAGCCGCCGGGCGCTCTCAGAGGTCGCCTTTAGTAGTGAGCGCTCATTAAGCGAGGGAGCAGCGGGCGATACGTGTTCCGCTCTTGACCCAAAGTACCTGTCGAGGAGCCTTCTCCAAGCCCGCTAGTTGGTGTTTGCTCCTTTTTGTTGCGACTTTTACTTAGGTACACAACACGGATGGTAAAAATTGGCAAAGGTGAGCAATGCCATCTTTGCTGGTCTAAATTTCCTCACGCTTGTGCCATGTAACTGTATTAGCTTACTTGTTAAGAATATTCTTTTCAATTTGTAGCGTTTTTCTTGGCTTCACTGTGTTTTTTTATTTCAGTACATTTCAGCATCTATGTGCTGCCATCTAATCTGCACAAGACCTTCAGAATGTGCTAGCCAAAGTAGCTTATACCAATGATTTATTTTGGATATTTTCTTCTTCATCATTCTCACAATATTTTAGCCAAGGGATGGCAGAGTGTGATAACCAAGTGTAAATGGTCATGCATGTCAAACTTTACCATGTTGTCACCATCTGGGTGAAATTTCAACTCCTTAGTGCCTTCTTTCAATGCTTTCCCTTTGCTTGCCCTTTGATGTATGGATGGCTTAAAAATGATGTTTTTTTTTCACAACTCAGACTTAAAAGTTTAAAAAGGCATTCGAGTACACATGCCTGACTTCCTACCTTCCTCAAATGCGGCACATGACTTGAGTGACCGATTGACGAATGAAGAAGGCAGAAAAGCTCTCGGTTTGAAAACAGACCCACCGTTGGCATCGTTTTCACTCGAAAGGAAAACCAAAGCAGAAATACACGTGACTTATAAAATACATCTGCTGCACATAATGAATAGCTATCAAGGCACAAGTGCTCCATCAAAGTTGCATTTCCATGTAAGACCAGAAGATGTCATTGTTTAGCAAGAAACTTGCAACATTCTTTAATGCTCCTATAAACAGTCAGATTTCAAATTCACCTCGGAAAAAAACATGATTTCCCCTTCCTTTGATTACAAAGCAATATGGTAAACTTCTCAAGATAATGCCAAGAATGTTCTTGATTGCTTATAGTGGTGGCGGATGTTAGCTACTGCTTGGCCGCTAACAGCTAGCTTCCCAATTTGCGGTAAAACTTGAGTTAAAACATAATAAATTGGCAAAAGAAAGTAATAGTTGTGAGCCGTCAAATTTCAAAACACATTTGAAGCGAAAGATGTACAGGATTAGTCTTTGTTCCCACAGTCCCAAAACACCATTCAAGTAAGGTGAATCGGAGACAAGAAATTTCCTGTAGGAGTGAATGCGTGCTGGTTTTCAATGCGCCACCCACTCGGCGCCACTCTGGCTCCGGTGAGCGCCATCTAAGACCCTGTACGATGTATCCTAAAATGAAACGCTGCCCTGACTTTAGATTCTAATAGTGAGAGATTAATGTAGCCTTACTTTTTCCGAGGACAAAAATGTCAGTTTGTTTTTTTTGTAAACAAGAACCGTCAAGGTCAAAGAGAGCGACTCGCTAAAATGTGAAGTCACACTCACAAGGCACAACATTAGGTACACTTGCACAGTCTATTGAGAATCCAATAGAAGAAGTGAATTAACCTATAGGTAGTCATTAGATTGTGCACCTGATGAGCTGTCCAGTATGGTTTAAGATAAACATGAAGTCTTTTCTAACAGATTGTCCAATGCTCATTAAATGCAACGCGCATCATGACTAGATAATGCATTATTAAATAATAATGTCACTATTAACAACCGTCCTGTCTAATGGCTCACTCATTGGGCAGCGTTAATTATTGAAAATGCTGGATGTATAATTGTATATCTCATTAACAATTTACCACTAATTGAAAGTGTCAAGCAGGTGAGTACACAGTATGCAATTACAGCAGCGTTCAAGCATTTTGGAGCAGCAGCGCAGTCTCGGTGTTAACAGTATCGAACGCATTGTCCTCGCCTCACTCGGGTTCATTTTCTCCAAGTCATTAAAATGTCACCGCCGAGCCTTCTAATGCATCTTGACTTAAACTTTAATTCACCGCCAACTTAATGTGTGTGTATGTGTGTGTATTAGGAAGATAAAGATGTAGGGCTTTTACAAAATATGTGATTCTTCTTCGCAGTAGCACTGCAGTTCTGGTAGGCTTTGAGTTTTTGTTCCTTTGTATTACTGGAGTGCAAATCTTGTTTGGAGGATAGTTGTATGTCAATCATTCAGTCAGTTTGTGGCTCGTATCGCATGGCAAGTAATTCCATTTTGAAAGAATTTTGATTTGGACAAAATGAGAGACTGTTAAATAGTGAGCAAAATAAGCTGAGTGTTGATGCACACACATTTATTTTGTTTTCTTATTATCATAACGGGATGATCTTGAAGGCGGATGTCAGGTGGCTGTTAGCAGCAAGTACCTGTTGCAGCTAACAGCAGCTTGTGTTAGTTGAGGTTGTCGCGGTGTTATTTACGATAAAAGAAGCGAGCAGACTGAACCATCGTTCCAGTTCATCAGGAATGCTATTAAAATGGTGGGGATCATGTAAAAGTGCGGTCTACAGACAATCATAAACTTGGATGCTGTGCAACTTCGGGTGTTTTAGGTAAAATGAATGCGTCCCGAGGAAAAGGAAAAACAACTGCTGTAGCGCATTCAAAGTTACACTGGCGAGGCATTCACTGACTGCTCACAATGTGGGAAATCTGGAACACACGTAACACGCAGCAAATATATAATTTATAGATATGAACACTGGAAAATATGAAGCGTTTAGAATTATGAGATTTTTTCAGTTTTGCTATAGTTTTTACAAAATGTTGTTGCATCTTATACAAACAGAAAATACTAGAATTTGACCCCAAAATTAAAGACGTATCTTTTTTACACTGGTGTGTCTTATATTTGGGGTATTACGGTAAACACGTTAAAAAATTGGTCATAAAAAATTACACCCCAATATTAAACACTGATCAATGAGTTTTTCACAAAACCGGGTTTGACTTAATCCCATTCCCCAAACATCTTTTTGAAAATACTGAAAAATCACTTCCCCCCCCAATTATTTTTTAATTAATCGAGGGAAACAGCATTAACATCATTTTGCCTTGGCAGAGGTCTTACTACCAACTTCTTCGATTTGAACACAATTCCTGGGATGGACCTCATTTGTCTCATGGCCACAGTATGTCGTAGAAGAATGCAAGCGGTGCAGTACAACACAGTAGTGCGTTTCCGAGTAACCTGTCAGTGTTGTACTATTTAAAGACGCGCCATCTGTGACCTTTCACACCGTCAGCCCTTTTGTATGTAGTTTGACAGCTAGCAGCAGACACCTTCCACACCACACTTGCAATCATCACCACCAATCCTGTGAAAAATGCTCAAGGTTCCGTTTGCCGGAGAAAAAGACGGCATTCTCATGAAAGATTAATTGTTTGCTCTCCGGCCCCCGAGGCTCCGGGGCCCCCGACGACTCGGGATGAATAAAGCAAACCGGATCGATAGCGGTGAGACTTTAGAGGTAACCTGTGACTGGAGTTTGAAAGGTTAGCTTTTAATCGAAGCCTGCCCACTCTCATAATGAACAAATGTCATCTTTAATCATCCGCACGCTGAAGCGCGGTGCCGTGAGAAACGGCAAAACAATTATTTGACACTTTCCGGTGTGTGAAGCGGAGCTATTACTTTTACAGTGTTTACTACCTGTTGTTGTTCGCAGTTGCCATTACGAGTATTCGTCATGATATGGTATATTCTTCCGAGGGTCAGATACACAAAATAGAAGATATTTTAATACCCCAAATATAAGGCACACCGATGTATCGGGTGCACCCTTCATTTTCTGGTCAAATTCTGGTATTGTCTAAATTACCGTGTATAAGACGCACCGACGCTTTGGCAACAATGTCAAAACTATAGCAAAACAGAATAAATCTAATCTTTCTAGAGCCTTCATATTTTCTTGTGCTCATATCGTAAGATATTTATTTAAGTGTGTATCAGGTTTCCCACATTGTGAGCATTGTGAACGCCTCACCGTGGAATGTTGAATGCGCTTGAAGCAGTCGTTTCCTTTTCCTCGCGACGCAGCTCGAGTTCATTTTACTAAAAATAGACAACCATCCGTGTTTCTCCCAGTTTATGACTGTGTTTATATACCAAAATATTACAATTAATAAACAAGTCAAATGTAACACCTTTCCATGTTTTCTAACTGGTGATATAAATGGTGTAATGACTTAAAAAAGAACATTTTGTTCAATTGTCGTGCACGTGTATAATATGCACCACTGATGTAATGAGTATTTTTAATTTAAAATATGCGTGCTATACATGGGAAATATGATATACAGTGCATATCACAAATCAGGCCAAAAAGGCTATAGATCTAGTTCTTCTGTATGACCATTTATTGTAGTGTGCGATTTTTCCCTTTTTTTTTTTCTTTCCGTTTTGTAAGCTTTCAAAACAAAATTCATAAATGCCAAGGCTTGGATATGCAGTGTATACTGTGCCCAATATCATGACTGTAAGCAGCTTTTCTCTGTTTTTTTCCCCTCAAGGGGCCTCATGCCACGAACCCTGGACAGTCAGATCACGCTGGAGAAGACCCCCAGCTACTTTGTCACGAGGGAAGCTCCCCGCCGCATCTCCAGCATGTCCCAACAGATCAAACTGATCGTGGTTGTGCGCAATCCTGTCACGCGGGCCATCTCGGACTACACGCAGACCCTATCTAAGAAGCCAGACATCCCAACCTTTGAGGAGCTGGCCTTTAAGAACCGGACTCTGGGTGTGGTGGACACCTCATGGAACGCCATCCGCATCGGCATGTACATTCTGCACCTGGAGAACTGGCTGCGCTACTTCCGCCTCTCGCAGATGCACTTTGTTAGCGGCGAGCGGCTCATCACAGACCCGGCGGGCGAGATGGGGCGCATCCAGGACTTCCTGGGACTCAAGCGGATCATCTCGGACAAGCACTTCTACTTCAACAGGACCAAGGGGTTCCCGTGTCTGAAGAAGCCGGAGAGCAGCGGGCAGCCTCGCTGCTTGGGGAAGTCCAAGGGGAGGACTCACGTACAGATCGAGCGGGAAGTCATCGAGCAGCTGCAGGAGTTTTATAAACCCTTTAACATCAAGTTCTTTGAAACGGTTGGACAGGATTTCAAGTGGGACTGAACAGAAACTTCTACTTGGGCAAGTACCAATACTTTGCCTTGAAAGCCCTTAAAGCTTGATTAATTAAATCTGCTTGATAAAATGAGCTCATCCAAAGAACTGATAGTCAAACCAGAGCCGGAATGTGTCACGGACAAAGCGGGAAGAGTTTCAAATGCATTGCCCTCAAAGTGCTAATTTACGGAAATGTAGAGCTGCCAATATGGAATAAACATTTATGGCTGACGAGCCAATGTAATTGTACAGTATTCACAAGTACATTCAAACGTATTTAAATCCATTGGAACATACTCGCAAATACGTTCGAACATAGCTCTGAACTAAATCCTAAAAACATAGCATTGTTCCCCATAATATTACTGTATGCCAAAATCGATTCGCATAAGAACTAGGATTCTCATTTACCACGATTCACAATGAATTCAAAATGTCCCAAAATGTTTCATCTTATTATTTTTTTTTCTCCTTTTGTTCTGTGTTTCAAAGTAGACAAAAGTAGCACAGTATGATGATCCTTTGCACGGCTATGAATTGGACCAGAAGTCATTATTAATTTGATCGAATCAAATAATTTTGAATCAAAAATCGAATCAAAGACCAAAAAATCGGAACTGAATCGTGAGACAGTCACAGATTCCCACCTCTACTATGGGATATGCTCTTCAACACTCCGTGGCATTATGGGAGCGAATGCTATGTTTTTAGCATTTAGCCTACAATTATGTTCCAATGTATTTGAAAATACATTGGAACATACTTGTAAATATGCCTAAACATACATGCAAGTATGTGTAATAATGAGAGAAAACGAATATGTTCTCATGCTTAAATCAATCTTCATGTACAGTAACATTTACAAACTATGCTTTGGGACTGAGGGTGTCAAACACAAACAGGATCAAGTTGGATGTGTTTAAATAAAAGTACTAAGACCAAACACATTGGATATGTTTCGATACAAATACTGTCCCTGAAGATTCCTTAAACATTTAAAAAAGATTCTTGACAAAATGATCGAATCCAAAGACTAGGAAAAAAAAAAGGGCGGAGCCACATACACTGCATTTCATTCATTGGTTGACAGAGAATGCTCACTTTTGACTGACAACATTCAGTACCGTAGTAAGTAGAACTGAACTGGAAGTGTTGGTGAAAAAATGGCTTGGGGTGCTGATTATCTTAAAAAAAAAAAAATCAAATCAAGTGTAGCTGCCTCAACGCTTGTAAATCACATGAATAAATTAGCGGACAAGCTGCATTAATTCTTCAAGGCCTCTATCGTGTTAGCGACTCACGCCCATGCGAATGGCGCCGCTTTAATATTCATAGGCTCCGATTGCTTTTCGACGCGCTCGGAATGCACCCGTGGCTTTCTTGTTGGGGAGCTCTCCACATGGACATTCAATCACAATAAAAAACAGCTTTGTGGCTTAGTAAATTGGTCTAAATGGCAACAATGGAAGAAACACGCAAAAAAACAAGACCTGCTCAAGGTAGCTCCTGTCAAAGTTAATACAGTATAATACAGGGGTACCCACACTTTTTTGCCCCAAGATCTACCTTTCCAGCAATGAATCTCCCACATCAGTCACTACTGTGACTTGATATGTCCTCCGCGACATATGGGATAATGTGCTGCCAATCAAGCCACAGTATCTTAGTAAAAGCCAAATGTTGTAATCCTTGCCAATGCCTGCCAATCCTTCAAAATAAACTGTACTTATGACACAAGTAGCGTTGGACAATAACGGACTTGGTAGGCTTTTATTTTGAAGTTTCTCTTGGAAGTCATGTCAATGCCCAACCAACTTGGTTCTTTGGTTCCCAGAGTGAGCAGGCTTCGAAATGAAAAAATGCGGGGTGCGCTTGAAATTGTAACTTAATATGAAGATGACAAAAAATAAACCAGATCAAAAACTGTATAAAAAGCAACAACTTAAAAAACAGAAAGAAAATGAGTACAAAAGACTTGACTCTGGAATTGGGACAACTCAGTAATTGAAATCTGGAGGATGACGAGAAACCACCTCCACTTCGATAAAGAAACTAGCTTCGACAATGACCTGATAAGGACTGAACGGAAAAAAGAAATACACCCAAACAAGGAACACCTAGGCATGACACAATAGGAGCAGGTTCACGAGGACAGGTGGACGCAATCACACTGATGAGACACTGACACAAGGGGAACAAAACATGAACTCGGAAAGACAATTAAAAAAAAAAAACAACAACAACAACAAAAGCCCAAAACAGAAAAGAAAAGAAAACCCAGATAACAACCCACAGAATCCCTACAGGACATAACAAAATCAAGTTCAAACTGTTCATTTTTTCATTTTTGTCTGCTGGCGACACATCGAGCACCCCTGGTATATTACATACTTTTTTGTCGGTTTTCAACATATTTTCAACTATATACTTTTCAACTTTTTTAACTTAGAGGTATCTCAACAGTCAAAGGGTTCCGAAATCTATTGATGTTGGATATTTGACGACAGATGGTCACGGTAGTGAAAAAGAGTCCATACATTTCAGACTCTTCTGGGCAACTGTCAAAGCAATAATCCAGATGTTGTCCCCCACACACACACACTCTCTGGCTTTATTGTCCAATGTCAGTGTAAGAACAGGATTGATTTCAAGCGTCTGACACACGATGAATAAGGAATTTGATGTCAAAGTTCAGATCAATACCTGTCACCTGCACTTTTCAATTTGTCCACATCCTTAGAAGAAGTCCTGCAACAAAAGCAAGCAATTTTTGCAGACAATTAGAGACTCGTGCTTGGAACTCTATGGATCAGACGCGTAGTCAAAAACGATTCATGTTCTTGTTACTTTTGATCTAATTTTTACACTCTTGGAGATCATCTTTAATGCAAGAAGAAATTTAATTTTTTTCGCCAGACTCTCAGGGTTTCGTGTCCACTAATTTTAAGCATCTGACACATGATGGGCCGGCTTGTTTGTTTTTATGAATTTTAATCATACTACCACTAAACATATCAATCACAAAGTCAAAAGTGATCAACTTTAACTCACATTCGGACTGCTGTTTATGATTTTCCTCCTTTGAAATTTTGATTGACAGGTCAATCGTGTTTAGGCGTCTGCATCTGGCCCAGCCGTCAACGGCAGACGCCTCGCGTTTGGCAACTTTATCTCGCTTCGGTTAATTATATTTTTTTCCCCCTCCCTGCCAACCTCTGAAAGCTGGAGGCTTTATGACATTACACTCACAAAGTTTGGGTGATGTGATACTTTCCATTTGACAAGTGATAAAAACCTGCTCGGCACAACAATTTCCAGGAAATCTTCTTATATCCTATCTCGTGTTCATTTGCTTATTAATGCGGGCCTCAGTTTGTCATGCATTTGCGTGCAACTGCACAAGTAAGAGCTGTGCGCTACATTCCAAGTGAAAGCAATGAGAAATGCAGAGCCCGTGAGATGGCGGCTCCAAGGAAAGGCGATCAGCGAGATGATAGTCCAACTTGTCATGGCGCCCACCCAGGTTTAGCGTTTCCATTATGATTTTTTCTTTTTCTTCTCCTTCCAGAGAAAATGGGCTCAATTCAGCCGGTGTCGCTGTCTGTCAGCGTTGACCTCAGAATTAGCATATTCATGTTTTACGACTTCCTTGTGATATTATTACTCGGGATGGGACGAGACACAAATCCCACAGGATGAGATGTCTCATGAAATTGAGTCTGCAAAAATGAGATTTGGGCAAAATTTTACTTTTTTTTGTTCACAGTTTTCACCGCAAGAAAATGAATAATTTAGCATGCAAATATAAACATACAGTAAAGCTCATCTTCAACGAAACCTGCGTGTGTTAAAACACACCCCACTGTGAAAAAAAAATCCACAAATTGAAGCCTTCCGCTCTTTCTTACTTCCCCAAATGTTTTTTTTCTACATTTGCATTGCAAAACAAGCCTGCAGCAAAAATCTAGTTTGGTTTGCAGCACTTTATACTCGGAGCAGCTTTCCCCCGCAGTCAGATGATATTCTCCTGTACTATAGGTGGCAGTAAATGGACTACAGCATACAAACAACACTCCTCTATAACAGAGTTAGAGAATCTTACTAGATTCAAGCGATTTAAATCCTTCCAAGTGTTTTTAAACAGACTCATTTGTGTGCATTCATTATTTGGTAAAGTACTGTTCATTTTGAAGTTTGGTGTCGTGTTTTATTGTCATGCGGATCATTCTGCTGCATATTTTCTTGCACTTTTAGCCCAACAAGTCCCCTGCAGGGACAAGAAATCTTATGGCGTCTTAATGTTGGGATATTTTGTTGTACATAATCTCGTCTCATCCCTAATTATTAATGTTTGAAAGCCACAATGAAATATAAACAAATGAGATCCAATGCTTGGAATGTCCATGATAAATAATCGATGAACCATGATAGCAATACTGAGCTAGCATTAGCTTTAGCCACGGCTGCTTCATTAGTAGCGTGACTCCTGTGTGATGGGGTCTTACTGTAACATTAAAATGTATTTTTTAGAATGTTAAAGTTGTAGATCTAAAAGAGATGATAAATATGCCTGGCGAGCGGAAATGTTGCTAACTTCATGTCATGTGTTACCATCGCTGCTTCTATTTGCTAGCCTTAGTTCCAATTGTTGACAAATAACTTTAAAAAAAAATATATATATTTTCCTGAGGTAAAAAGGTTCTGTAGCCAAGAAATTGTACAGATTGCTCCCTGACACTTTTTTAAACCATGAAAACAGCAATGATAATGCTATTTCAGTGTTTTTCAACCACTACGTCGGGACTATCGTATTCCATGAGATATAATCAGGAGTGCCATGGGAGATTATCAAAAAAATTTTAAACATAATGTGCCGTTGTCAGCTGTGAGAGTAGTGTGTTGCAGCATAATATTGTAATAAATATTCTACAAGAGCTTAAGAGGTGTTAAACATTGTTTATTTGATTGCAGTTGAATAGCATGCCTTTTTTTTTTGTTAATATAGGCTACAGTGTCAAATTTTAAAAATTTCAGCTGGTGCTGTGCCTCAAGATTTTTTTCCAAAGCAAAAAGTGTGCCTTGGCTCAAAGGAGGTTGGAAAAAAAACTGCTATATATCATATGAAACATGCTGAGAGCCTTATCCCTGATTCCTATGGTTCTTACTGAATTAGAGCAAACTCACCCCTTGTTTGAACTCATTACATTTCCGACAACTTGGCATACTTCAAACGGCAGCAAAAAAACAAGCCAAAGAAGAAAAGACAGCAAGAAAGAAAAGTCCTGTTCTGTCATGCGCTCGGCAGAGACGACTCGACAGCAACAAAAGGATGTGAGAGAAACGCATGACAAGCTGAGCAGCGCTTTGCTTGAAATGTAAGCGGATTATTAATGTCTGCTGACATAGCTGGGACTTCCAGTGAGCTCCAGCGGTGTCAAGGATGATTACAATAAAGTATTTCATAACATTTTAAAGACAGTGCAGTTTTGGCGGTGGAGCAACTCAGGGATCCCAACGCAGCCTTCAATCATTCAGGATTTTTTTTAAATTATTTTTCTTCTGACAAAACAAGAGTCTTTTGGGGGGCTTCAACGTCCGCGACAATATATTTAATTTTTCATTTTTATATGAGTGTATAGCTTCATGAACATATAGGCCCAGAAAAAATCATGACATTACTTTCTAAAAAAATAAAAAAAAAGTTAATATGCCTAATACAGTAATACTAAAAGTGACTGAAAAGCAGAAAAAGTATGCAATATATATAATTTATTTATATATTGATTTCTTTTAAAAAGTTGGGTTGACATTTTCGTCTTAACTTGACACGTTGTGTGGCAAAAAAAATAAATAAAACACACACACACACACACTCAAACACTGTGTTGGTCCCGTTTGGACACACACTTTTTAAATGCTCATGAATTTTACATTTCATACATTTTGGCTTTATCAAGCCCTATAAACATATTTTTATTAGTGCGTGTAAACACCCCACCTGAACAACCATGTTTGACGACCCCCACGTGACCAACGTAGCGTGAAGTGAACCATGTGGGTAATTGTAGCTGCTATGACACGACGTGACCGTTAGATGTCACTAGTGAGGTTATTTTATAAGTATTTGAGGCGTTGACGCTAACCAATATGGCTGAAACCAATGAAGTTTCACAAGGCTTCACCAACCCATCTCTAAATGATGGAGTTTTCTACCACTACCACGCAACATGTTTGTTCGAAGCTTGCATCGTGACAACGGGTGAGTAAAATGCTTGTCCTGGTGTGAGCTAACTTTTCCCTCAGCATGATTAGCGACACCCGTCCGCTTTTTTAAAAGCCTGTTAAAATGTTCATATTACTTAAATAATATGAACAGCAAATTGCTTTTGCAATATTACTTCCCCTGTGCGATGTTTAAGGAGCTCCTTGTATGTTATCTCAGCTGCTTATTCAAACAATTAAGACACTTGTTGAATGCTTAAATGTTGTTCGTCCACAGGTTTATTTATGGATAATATCGCTAATATCATATTGCTAATATCATTTTGTTTTTTATTGAGTGCACATAATTTAAAGTGAAATGAGATTTAAAAAATATACTAAAAAAATATACATGTTTATGAATATGAAAAATACTGTATGTCTCACACTCCTGTTCAGTCTCTTCATGAACGAGCCATATATGTTCTGTTTACTAGCTTATTGGCCAAAAATGTATCCTCAGGATAGTCACGCTATTCATTTGTGTCCACTGCTGTGTCAATTTTGTCTCAGGATGAAGTTCATTGCATATAAACACATTATTGGAAAGGCCAGTATGTCCTCTACTAAGCACTTTGAATGAGTCAAAAGAAATAGACCAAAAACAAATGTCCATTCTAGTGGACGCAAATGAATAGGCTGGGTCTCAGGAAGGATGTGCTACAAGTGTGTCCTGGTTTGTTTTGAAACAGTTGCTACATATACAAGACAAATAGACCATGGTCTGTTCATTTCTGCTTCCAGCTTTATGTTTGTTTTCAATCAGCACTATTGTACTGTGAATACTGAAAAGGATGAATCAAAGTATGAATTTGTTGCCACTCATTGGGATGAAAGAAAAGAATTCATTGGGCCAGGCCAACGGCTCGGCTTTTATAGCTCGTCATTTTCATCGCTAAAAGTACTCCAGAGAAAGAAAGATAAATCAAGCTGCGCTTGGAGAAAAGTTCTGGAGGGCTTTTGAAGAGCTGCCTGAAGTTTGTTTTCTTGCTGGATTCGCTTTGCTTTGATAAAGTCAATTCAAGGTTTTCGCCGATGAGTTTCGAAGGTGAGTGGTTCCCGACATAATAGTAGGTACACGGAGTTTGCCAGTGGCATCGAACTCGGAATTCAACTTCTTTTCAAGTCTTTGCTCACTACTGCGCCTTTTTTGGATAGAATGGACTCTATACACTCACTTTGAACTTTCCGTCCATCATGTCATGTCAAGTCGACGTTTATTTATAAAGCACATTTTAAAAAACAACCTCAAAGGACTGACAAAAGTGCTGGACAGTCAACTAAAATATAAACTGAATTATCAAGCACAAATAGACGTATACGCTTTTTTTCATCAAAGGGTGAGTAGTTGTATTTTTAAGTTGTCGCGGTTTTAAAATGTTCTCACATTTGTTTAACAGATAACAAATTGTAAAGTTGATTTGCCTTCAACAAGCCACTTCCCAAAATGCTGACCGTCCATCACTGCTAACACATGGTGAGTATTTTTTTTTCGTTGTATTTATATTTATTTCACCATTTTTACCTCATTGAATCCCAAAGAGATATTTTTACTATTTTTTAAGAGT
Source organism: Hippichthys cyanospilos (assembly GCF_059441005.1). Lineage (NCBI taxonomy): Eukaryota > Metazoa > Chordata > Actinopteri > Syngnathiformes > Syngnathidae > Hippichthys > Hippichthys cyanospilos. The sequence goes on from NC_142384.1 coordinate 9,071,731, forward strand.
CAAGACATTCAAACCAAGATGCTTATTTATATTTTTTACAATTGTTATTTTTCAACTTTGGCTAAATGAGAGTTTTACAAAATGGGTTTATTTAATTACGTACTAAAGTAATTGTTTACTTTAGGTACAAAAGTAATAAATTACTTTGGAGTAAACAAATGATTACGTTGAGTAATAAAAGTATTTAATTACGTGATGTAATAAATAAATAAATATTACATGAAGTAATAGATGATTCAACTAATCGATTACCTTAATTAATGAATTAATCATTTACTTAAGTACTAAAGTAATTAATTACGTGATTAGTTTCGTACCAGCTGTTTTTAGACCTTCCATTAGTCAAATACTTGGAAAAAAAGCAGAGTTAAGAATATGCAATGTTGATTCATCTTGGGAAAAACTCCCTCTCAACACATTTAACATGTAACAGTCTGTTGTCATTAACTGGTTAGTAGTTTTACTTTATTTTAGTTTTGTATTTCCCTTACATTGTGGATAGTTATTTTTCACACCACAACAATGAGGGAAACCTAATCTCTATTATTTGCCAAAAAAATTCAAGGATTGCTATCAATAAAAATCTTTGTGGGTGTGCATGATTTTTTTTTTCACTGTTCCCAAGGAACAGTACGCTAGTACAATTGTAAGTATAAAAACAAAAGTTTTGCTAAACATTCATATGGTAAATGGTCTTGAACCAGGAACTCATGAAGAGATAGTTATTTCCCATGGGGGGAAATGGTTCTGCAATACAAATGTAGCAGACATCTTAATAGTCTTTTGGAATTTTGCATACAGCGGTTTGAATATTGACAATAATGTGAACATGATGGAAAAAGGTGAATCTCTAGCAGACCTTAACATTGTCACATTAAGCGCTGACAAGAAACATTAAATCCGAGCCAGAAGTTGATAGAAAAAAAATCTGTTACTCTTCCTCCCAGCTAAGAAGACATTAAAGAAAATAAAGGTGCGCAATCGGGGTGAAAGGAGATGATTCATGGGGCTCAGCCAACACACCGGTTCTTGTTAAATGTTCTGAAAACCCACAGTGGCCTTTCCAATCCCCCCCCCCAAGACCCCCCCAAACTCTGTCATGCGTTCCTGCGCCGTGCCGCATCTTCGACCAACGCTCCCGAGACGGAACGATATGTCAGAATTTCAGCCCCGCGTGGTTCATCATGGCAAAGGTCACGTAGAGACTCGCACGGAAAAACCTGAGCGGCATCCGAAAAGAGCGTTGACTATGGAGGCTGTCTTTGGTCAAAAAGGTCTTTGTTTTGATGTTTGATTTAGATTCTGTTGTATTAATATCAAGGGGGGAAAAAATGTGAAATATTGAAGAGTCTCAAGTATCAAGTCAGAGTTATGTTGGTAAGATAACCTTTTATGGGAGGTACAAACATAACGTTAATCCGGCCTTTATTCCAAACAAACTAAACAAAGTTTCAATTATCCATCTTAAGAAAATAATAATTTGCATTCTCTTTGCTCTTGACAGTGTTATCGCCCTTCAAAAAATACAAATAATGTGTCAAAAAAAACAATAATTAAATACCATCAATTTAGGACTATAAATCACTATTTTTTTCATTTTTTTTTTTTTAATGCTTTGAAACCTGCTGTTTATAGTCCAGCGCAGAATAGCTGCATTTTTTTTTTTACTAGCCGCCAGGGTGCAAGCTCCACCAATAACCTGGAAGGCTTTCAAGCAGGCATGTTACTCACATGTTGATGCAATATTTTAATAATACTTTTTGACTGCATGCAGTCCCCAAATACAATAATTATATTTCTAAACTATGTATATCATGAATGTTATTTTTTGCTATGCCATTGTTAACACAAGAGCTGTTCAGGAAGACAATGAATTAGATTATTAAAAGTTTTAATTCCTACCCCTGCATTCAAACATGGGACATTGTTTTAAATTTGGTCAAAAAACTGTCATAAGTATAGTTAAAATTTTGATTATTGGTCACAGCAGACATTTGTAAACATCTCCATTCAATGCTGATGGTCTGCTTTAATAAAGGAATAAACATTAAAAAAACATCTGAGAATATTTACTATTGAGAAGGTGAAATTCTGAGGGTGTGGATGGTTAACTGTTAATCAACGATTAATCAAGTATCCAAAATAATCAACTTGTTTAATTAGTTGTTGGTTGATTTTAAAATCCAGTAATCGGTTGGGTTACTCGTGATGAGATGATGTTAAGGTGATCTGGCTGAATTATGCAAAATGGCCCTACACCAGGAACAGTAGAATCATTTAAAAATGACATATTGAAAATGAGCATTGTGCCCTGGTATTTACCACACAATAGACATTGTAGCGAGACATCTCAAAGAGCAAAGGCTAGTAAACAGTAAATCTCCTTGCTGTCATTGCGCCTAATGAGCTGTGTTATAGTTTACCGCTCCCTTTGCCCGCAGCAGCCACTCACAATAATGAGCAATAATTACCCGAACAGCACATACATAATTGGGATTGTGATAATAGTTTTTTTTCCATGTGCATGCAAAATGCACTTTAATTGGTTTCAGTGAGTCGTTTTGTACTAATGTTATGTGTGGCCCCGGCGGTCATTTACATTACAATGCTCATCGCCTTTCATTGATTGCACTGCTTCTTCAATAATTATAAAACCATTAAATACTCTCAAATGTTGGTCTTTCACATTTGAAACGGAACCCACGCTGCCTGCACCAAAGTCAGGCAGCTGTATCGTTCCACCATCTGTGACATTTTTTTTTCTCATGATTTGAGCCCGGAGGTTTATAGTCCAGTGTGGCATATTTGCAATTTTTTTTTTTTTCTAGTCACTAGGGGGCAATCCACCGGTAAAACAAATGTGTATCTAAGGTGTCAATTTATGAAACAATTATGAAATAGAATTGAAAAGATGTGAATCAATGGCTGTGCTCAAAGTGTTTGAAAAACATAATACTAAAAATATATATACGCGAAAATTGAATGAAATTTGATATGTACTGTATGTGTGTGTGTGTGTGTGTGTGTGTGTGTGTGTATATATATATATGTATATATATATATAATATATATATAATATGTGTGTGTGTGTGTGTGTGTATGTGTGTATATACCAAGATTTATGATAATTTTTCGAGTTTTTAAATGGGTCAGTTTAACCCCTGACATGACCAGGTCTTTGACCTGCAAACAAGAGCTAGATAAGAGCATCGTCCGCTCCAAAAGTGACTTTATTTCCCAGCATTGATATTACAAGCACACGTCGGGCAGGTTGTTTGAAAGGCTTCTGAGCGCTCCCCGAAGCCGGAATGTTCTTTGAACGCCGCAGATCAACGTGTCTCCAGAGATGGGGAACGACGGCGCTTATGCTTTTGAGCTGCTGCTGAAAGCTGTTCATTTTCAAACACTGCTGATTCCCTCAAACGTTGCGTGACCGCCGCAGTGCACGAACATGAGGCCGATCCGGTGGATTCTGAGGACGGAGATCGAAACGATTTCAATAATCTTAGCGGATTCAGGGTTTTGCACCATTGGCACCTATTCGACACATCTCAATGGCATTTGGTGTATTACTCTACATAGCGAATAAAAATCAGGACCTAGGTCAAGCTCTGACCTCGCCAAGTTTACTTTTTGGAGTTTCATGTGGTAGGGACACAAATGCCGAATAGAGCCCACATGCAGTGATGAAAATGTTGTGGTGCTACAACATTCTAAGCTTGTCTTTCTCAAATAGCAGGGGTAGCTTTTCTTTGGCTGTGCACTTCCAAGGCACCAGGTGGTGCAATGGCACTCTCATTGTTAAAGTCTGTGCGGGAATTGCGGTCAATATTACTTTCTCAATCAAATTAATGATTATTGTTATTTAGAAAAAAATTAGCACTATGTTTTACATCTTTTTCTTCACGTTAAAATATTTAATATATGGTGCGCCTGTGTTAATGTTCCAGATCTTTTTACATTTATTACTACTGACTTAATATTTTCAGCATCAAACAGTTCGATTGGTCAAAAATGTTTCTAGTTTAAATCAGGATTAACATTTTTTTGCAGGCACTTTGACACACTTTAAGTTCATTTTTTCAGTTTAAGTCTTATCTGTAAGCAGTATATACCCTGTAACAAATAGAGCTACCATTTGCTGAAAGTTGTTTTTTTATTGCAGGTTTTATTTCGTTAATGTGAAAAAAGCATAAGATTTTGGGTATACTCATAAAATTTTTAGTGATAATGATCTTTTTTCATAGTCACTGTGTGCGAATTATCAAATGACATGTTGCTGAGGAAAACTGGCATCAGGGTGGTTCCAGCTTTACTAATAACTATTTTTTATTATCATGTTTTTAATAAAAGCAGACCCTCTTTATATTTTAATTGATTTTTGCTTCATCAAAAGTTTCGGTCTAATTACAAGACATGAGCAGTTGGCAGAGAGCAGCTCATCCCTTTGAGCTGATGTGTCCAAGCGGATCATCTTCATCGTGTTTTATTAATAATTAAATACAAAGCATGAAGTAGCTTTTTGATGTTCACAATAGCCTGCAGAGTGACATTGTCATTTTTTCCTACAGATGATAAGCTTTGCTTGATTGACAATCTGCTAATCTTTGTATGTACGGAAGCTGAGTGTCAAGACTTGGACTGGTGGCAGGGGGTCCAGTCACATGACACATCTTGAGTGACAGGACTTGACTGGAGTCACACTATAATCGCCAACCTTAGGACTTTGGACTTGCTCAGTTGACTTGGTTAACAAATGGGGCTTTTTGCAAGGGGGGGGGGGTACTACTTACTGTGTGCAAGTGAGAAAATTGGGGTTTTGTTTTATATTGCATACATTTGAATTAAGACTATGTAGATTGTGAATTTTAAGCTAACTAATGCAAATTAAAGCCTGATTCTTGCAAGCTGTTTCATTAGCTCTTTTGACCTTTTCTGGTTAAAATTGTACTGAATACCAAAAGCAGCCTGTAGTTATTGAATTTCCCCAGATTTATGTAGGGCTGCAGCAACCACATTTAAAATGTGCAAATCGTTTAAAGTCATTTCACAGCGTTTATAGTCACGCCCTGATTAACATTCATTTGCACTCCTCGCGCTCGGGAGCTCATTAGCATGCTAACGGTAATCTTTTAGCCCTTTGTGCTCTCCCTGACACACTTGTGTAAATAAATAGCCGCAATTAAACATTAACCGCTTTGAACTAGCCTGCTTGGCTCCCCTGAGTCATATTTTCTATTACCCTCGTTTAGGATTTTGTTTGACAAAATCACTTCTGGATTTGTCGTTCAAGTATTAGCAGCTTATTAGCTCACGCAAACAAAAGAATGAATATAATATTCATTTTAACAAATAAGTATGACTCCAAGAAGGAATAAGGAGGAATGTCACCATGATTACCTGTTTGTTATTGATCAGGTAGTCTATAATTTAGTTAGCCTGCTAGCGAACAATCTAATTTGGTTATTTGTTAGTTTGTTGGCTAGCTACTTAGCTGTCTAGCTAGTCTATTAGTTATTTTGTTGTATCATAAACAGTTAATTAGTTAGTTGGTTGGTTAGTTTTATTTGTTAATAGGTAGTTAGCTGGCAGGATGATCAGTTCATTGTTATCCAGCTGATTAGCGGGTTTATTGGACTGTTTGCAGTGTGGAAACCAAGTCTGTTTTGTTTTCCTGTATTTCATTTTTTAATTGCAGTGTGAATGACACGGATCCGTTATTTTTTCAAATGTGACCCGGACCAATAGGTTATGTGGTCCTGTGGACCATTTTGGGCCCTTTATAATCACTGTGTGAGCGAGGATGGTGTCTTTGTATTCCCAAATTCATAGGGTTTTGAATATCTCCCAAAATACTATAAATCATGTGTAAAGCCTCTCTGTGACAAGCCCACGTTGACCGCCGCAACTCTTTCCTTCTTTATTAAATCGACACGGTGGCTGTGCGAGCTGACAGAAGATCCATCAGCTGAGTTACGGTTCCCCCCTTCCCGTAGCCGCCTCCTGTGACTAAATGGGGATTAATTACAGAGCCGTTCGGTGTGTTGAGACGGGAAATGATGCGCTCGCAGGAAGTTCTCAAAGATGCTACATCTCACTTACTTTGGCATCTTTCATATTTCTGGAAACCTAAAGACTACGGTGATATGGGGATTTTATTTGAGGGAAAAAAATCCAACTTTTTTGTTTGTGTTATTGCAACAAATTTCCCAAAAGTGCCAACTTTGTTCCTTTAAAAATTAATATTTTTCTTGAAATATTTATGATTGTGTTCCCTGGGGATGGCAATACAGGAGATGCTGAAATGTAAAGCAGTCGGTGAAGGCCTTGCTGGTCTTGACCATCCACAACCATCGGAGAGTGCCACCTGTCAGCTTGTTTAATCAAGAACCGTGACAAACACGCTTCATTTTTTGTGTGTGTAATATGTGAAGCATAGTGGCATAAAGGACTGCCTCCATGCTTGCACCACGGTTGTGAACAGCGACGGGCAGCTGGTGGCAGCAAATGGTTTCACACGCCCGACAATGTGAAACATGCTAATTTGTTCTGAGCGGTCAAGCCGTGTAAAACGCAAATGTTGGAAAAATGGTGTTAAACTACTGAACAAATGGCCCATGCATAATAATTGAAAAAAAAAATGCAGCCTTCACGCTCAATTAAATGTGCTTTTGCCCTGTCATCCTTGCAAGCCACATAGCTAACAAACCCACTAACTCATGTCGAGGCCTGCCTGATCGAAAGCTAATTCACACACAAGCTAGCCAAACTGCCAACAACAAAATTATCTCTGCATGTTCTCAAACCTATTAACAACTGTCGACCTAACTAACCGTGGGCCGTAACCTCTCCAAAAAAGGATGAATTATCTAAAAATGTGATTTTGTAGTCCTGCTAGCAATGACTTAGCTTATGAACCTGCTATATAGATAGCAAAGTAACACACGACCCATAAATGGCAGCACATACATGACATTCTGTCATTGTATTATTTAATTTATTGTTCATTTTTAAGGAAGGTATTCCATGGTATTCTATTATCTATCAGAAAAAGAAAACAAGGCTTAGTCTTGATAAGTAGCTAACAAACTAAACCGCTGGCTAGCTAATTAAATAATGTTTTCCCCCCATTGTATTGACTTTATACTTGAAAAATTATAACATTTATTTATTACTATGCCTGTTTTCATGAATTTAATCGTTTTACATTAAATCACAAGTTCTTTTATTATCATTAGAACTTTATCCATTAAAAAATTGACTATAACACGGTTCAAAAACAAATTTGTTGAAGATTTGACGCACTAATCGGATTCATCAGTATGTTCTTGAATTTGTTGTCAGGCTGGGAACAAGCTGATTCAACTGACTTTATAAAATGGAATAAAATGTTTATTGTTGTCTAAACCTCAAACATGATTGAATTTTTGCTTTTAGCCACAAAAAAATTAACACACAGAAGCGTAAAAGCGTCGCATTCATATTTTATTTCATTTTGGTTTCTGCTTGATTCTTGTTGTTCTCCTGTGCTTCCTACAGGGAAGATTTAAGAAAAAAAAGATGGAGATAATTTATGATATTCTTGCGCTGGCAATGAGGCTGTTTAATAAAGTGCAAGCTTACACCACAGCCTGCTCTTAACTGTGATTCATTACGGACACACACGAGCTTACATGAAAATAAAAGAGGCGCCGAAGCATCATTGCTCTTCCCTCGCTACAAATTGCCTTCACATTCAAGTAAAATAAATTTGTTTTTAAAATCTAGTCAAGATATTTTGGATAGAGAAAGAACCTGTTAAAATTAGTAGCAGATTGCTATTTATGTATTGTATATGCAATCTGTTATACAGTACTGACAAAAAAGAGCAATTAAATTACCATAATGCGCTAACATGTGGGCAAGGAAAAACTGTTTTACAACTACCTGTATTCATGAAATTAGACTCTTCTTCACTCCTTTTTTTCTTGTACAATTCTGACAAAAAATATCTTGTTTTTAACCATCTTGTAATAAATTTACAAAATGACAGATCTCTTTCCTCATAATATTCTGACTTTATTATAAAATATAAGTACTTCTTTGATTTTATTCCGGTTACTTTTGGCATTGGACGCCACGTGAACTCTGTTTTGCTTTTACATCCTTTTTTTTTTTTTTTTTTTAAGCCGCTAATTAAAAATGCATGAAAAGAGACTTTTAAGGCCTCTGCAAACTTCACACAGTCAAGGCCCCTCCATGCTATGTTTTATTCATTGCCGTGTTTCCTTACATCATAATTATAGCTGTGGACTTAAACAGCTTGCCTTCGAGTCACAGCCGACATTTCCCTCGGGAACGTTTCTTCGGGGTCTTCTTCTTCTTTACTTCTCTTTTACAGCTAGGCTAAAATGAGCTTTTTAAAACGCTCGTTAGGTCAGAAGATTCTGCATCCTCGCCGAAAAATCGCGAGAAAAAAAACCATATGTATACATATGTATATATACCTTATGTATATACATATTGTAGTTGTACTGTCATTTTAACCTCTATTAATAATATTAATTGTACTTAAAAAAGCGAAGCATGGAGAGCCTCTGTCTCGAATGTATGGATATGCTCTGTGAATCGGGCACTTACTGCCAACAGACTTTCAAACTGTCAACTGACCTTGATTCTCCTATTTTTGTTTCTTTCTTCATAATCACCCTTTTTATAATTAAAATAATAACAGTCAGAGTATAGATTAATTCACAGAGTGTTTGCTAACCTTAATTCTATCTTCTGTGAACTAATGCAGCTGTTCTCAAACTTTTTGGAGTCAAACATTTATCCAAATGTTTGCAGGAAAAAAGAAAAAAATCCAATTTCCCACCAAAAGGTTGATGCCAGTTATTGAGTCAAAAACAGCATTCGCTTTGCTGGCTTCATTGCTTCATTAGCAAAAGTATTACATTTTTGTTAAAATATATTAAACGAGTCATGAATGCTTTCACAATTTAATTAATTTAACATATATATATATATATATATATATATATATATAATTTTTTTTAAATATAATTTTATTAATAACCCAAAGTATAGCACTTGATTGTCACTATGTATCACTGGTATAAATAGATGAACAAAGAGCAAAGAATACATTTTGGACAAATTAACCCTAACCCTCATCGGAAAAGACAACTCCGAGTGCCAGTCGATATTTAGCATTTTCACTCATCTTTCAAGGCCGACTAAATATTGTGTGCTATGTCTGTGTAAACATGGGTGGTATCATATGAAAGATTGATTTCCATTCCTTACTTAGAATTACAAGTAGGTCATATATGTATGGCTTTCTTCCACAACATGAGCAACACTGCCATCTAATGATCGAAGTTATCACTACAGTACTCAATTGGCTTAATACTGTATTAAAATAAACACTAGTCAAGGGTGTCAGCTACCCCTTTATAAAACAAAAAAAAAAAAAAACAAACAAAACGTATTTGACGAGAATTCGCGTCATTGGTCCACAACGTAAGTGCTTTACAAGAAGAGAATTCTCTTCCATGGCACTGAAGTGAAACTGGATATTCTTCTGTGATATCCTTGATGATCTCTCACTGCATATGAATGTGTCCTGGCACCCCGGTTGGGACTCGCTCCTCACACAACTCAAGATAGTTTTTACCCGCTATAGTTGGAGTGACCGGTCCAGCGGGCCTGACCTAAGCTGGCAGGGGTTGGACTCTTCAAGCTGGAGACGACTCATTAGTCGCTTTCTCTCCCGGCATTGAGAAGTTTCTTTAAAATGGACGACTGGCCCTCTAAAGTGGTCGTTTTGCCCCTTCGAGCGAGGTTCTCACTGCTAATTCATGCCGCCGGGCTTCGTTGTTATGCTGGGAATGTGACGGGGGTCTCTCCTTCCTGTTAATTAGTTGAGCAGATACGATGGATTTTTTTCAGGGTTTTTTTTTTTTTCCCAGTCAGCCGCGAGCATGACACAAGGCCATTAGGTGGCGACGAGCGCTGTCATTTGCCGGTAAAAAAATGGAATTAAATGAGTAGTTAACGACACGTGGTGTCATGGGAACGGTGCCCATGTGTGTAAAAGGGGGCATGCTTCACATGCTTAAGCACAGTTTGGCTTTTCATGTATGTATATAGACAGCAGTCCCCTTGAGTGTAATTTTTTTTTTTTTATAATGATATAAAGTTGTTATTTTGTACATTTATGTGATCTTATACACATATATTATTCAATCAAGCAATAAAACAAAGGGAATTCATCATTTCCCAAGTTTATTTTATTAATTAGTAATAATTAGGACCCATTTTAAGCTGTATCCAGTGTTAGGCAGGATAACATTTTGATAACTAATTAATCAGCTGATGTTTTATTTATTTGTATATTTCAAATGTATAAGGAATGACATTTTTTTTTGGGGGGGGGGGTCACTTAGTGCCTACAACAATAAAGTACTGTAAATTTTGGACCATAATACCATCACGCTTTGATCCCTGTAACTTAGAATCCTTAGTACTATCTGCAGTTTTTTAAACTAACCACCAGGGGCAATCTCCCAGTGAACAGAGGGAGAGAAGAAGACACTTTTGAAGTATTGATTTTAAATTTGGCGGCTTGGTAGCGCAGTGAATAGCACGTCCGCCTCAAAATTAAAGGGACCAGAGGTCAAATCTACCTCGCTCCAGCCGCCTGTGTGGAGTTTGCATGTTCTCCCTGAGCCTGTGTGGGTTCTCTCCAGGCTTTCCGGCTTCCTCCTACAATCCAAAAACATGCATGGCGTGTGTATTGGACATACTGAATTGTCCTTAGGTGTGACTGCGTGTGTCCGGTGTTTTATAGTCCGAAAAATATGGTATTATGAATGACAGTGTGAAAATTGGACAATTCCTTGTCTTTGTCTTGCACTGTTCGTTAGGGGTGGATGCATACTGATACTGAAACCAATATCGTTCATCAGACCTTTACCTGGCCTTATTTCAAGGTATCAGTACTTTCAATGGCAGATGATACTGGTAACGTCAGCTCTCTTGCAGCACTTTAACAAACGCAAACTAGAAATGACAATTTAAAAGAACAGAAAATTGTCATTATTTTCTTGGAATTGTAAGAAAAATGCTCCATTTGAATCAGTAGATCTTTAAAACAATCTCATTGTTTTTAGAATAGAAATTTTGTCTCATCAAAAGTACAAGGGATATCGGTATCAGTGACTCATGTACTAGTATCGGGAAAAAAAAATATTTTCATATCATTTCACAGAGTAAAACATCAAGATAATAGTTTTTATTGAATTCCAGGACAACAAAGTAAATAAAGTTTTGTTGAGTCTATATTGTTGCAGTATAATACTATTTAATTAGAGTATTTACAGGTAATTGATGGATGGCTGGCTGAATACATAAAGTAAAAAATTGCGAAGCACCAATTAGTTGAATATTTCATATACTATCTACCTAAGTGCTGCAGCAGAGTAGAGTTGTGATAAATGGAGCTTGTGTTGACGTAAATACGAGCCGGCGTATGTATACGGCACTCATTAAGAGACGTTACCACAGTAAAAGCATGCACAGCCAGCCAGGTCCTTGTTTCGTCGCAATAAATAACACTTTACGCTCTGACAGCCCTCATCCAATTTTCATTCTTCTTTTTACATAACGTCGGGAGAACGGGAGGTAATAACGCAAACATTTATGCACTTACGAGCGCCCCCTGTCACAAACGCTTTTATTTTTTAAGGATTCACCGGGAAATAAAGGCAGAATGATGAATTGTTACGCTTACGCCGTTGACACGTCGTAAGGGTGACAAACGTGCGAGCTCTTTTTATCCTGGGTGAATAGTCCACTATAAATAAATCATATTAGAGCAGGCAACGACCAGCTGCTTATAATTAGTCGACAGGCCCATTTGTGGCATTTATTTTTGAATGCAGAAAAATAACAGGATTGCATTTTTAAACTGTGCATACCGTTACAGTAAATTTTAAACTTTTTATTTTTTTATCATTTTATTTTAATCTAGTACATTCGGTAAAAACAGTTACGTTTAGGGCAGCAACTGAAGATTATTTTTATCGATGAATCCGTCTTTTTCTTCCGTTTGCATAACCTTTAGCAGCTCCTTTTTCCTGCATTGCAACCATCAATGACCATCGATCTCCACACAAAGCAGAACCGTAGGAGGCAAGAAAAGAAATGTTGTCAGAAATGCAATACAAGTATATTAATAGTTCAGTAATAATGTTTAAGTCGATTGAAGTGTGGGCTTCATTTAGCTGTCAACGTGTAGGGAAACAGTACCCTCTGGTGTGAATGCAAGGAAATAAATATGTGACGTCATTTTCATCTTTTATTTTTACATATGTGAACCAGCAACATACAGTATGTACACAATTGTCCATTTGAAGAAATAATAAAAAAAAGAAAAAGTGCATACATGATAATAAAAAGACAAATAAATTAATACAGAAGACTTGGGTGATATTTAAAATATTTTCCCTTGACACATAAGAAAATATAAACAAAAAACAGCCTTATAAAATCTGCCGATATTTCTTTTTTTCCCCTAGGGTTTGAAAAAATTAAAGATGAGGGGAAGGGGAATTTGTTGCAGATTGTAGGGCTGTACTAAAAAAATGACATTACAAAACATGCTAAAAACGGGATTGTACATGTCTATTAACAGAGTTGAGTACAACTTACAGACAGGCTGTGCTTTCATTCAGCATTGTAGTGTTCTTAATGAAAAATTAGTTTATTAATAAAACAAAGAATGTAAAAAATGAAAAAAAAATCCAGTTGATGGAAACAAAAGGACATTCAGTTACTTTTACAGCTCCTTATTTTATCTCTAATAAGGCTTCTCAAAACATTCAGTATATTTGATACTTTTCCAAGGCTTTCCATATATAATATGCACTGCAAGTTAAAAAAAAAACGTTTTTCAATTTATGTATATATGTATATAATACCAGCAGGTCATTATTTGGTGTGTGAAATATGACGAGTTCCATCATTTCCTCACAGTCGAATGTCATACTATAGTACAAAACTAGAAACGTATTTACTCGCTGTTATTGCATTTTGCTGCATAAACTACTAATGAACTATTATTTGCATTACAACACACTTTGCTCTTTCGGGGGTTGGTGAACTATTTTAAAAAACAAACATCACAGCTGTAGTGTTGCGCCCTGCTGGTGTACAACAGTAAATCTTGTTTTTTTCCTATTTTTATTCTAAGCATATCGGAGCACCCCGAGAGCACAAAGTAAACAGAGGATGACACAGAATGATTGTGAATGAGGTGTGCAAATAAAGCGGTGTGATATTAGTAGACATGCTGTAGCACTAGAGACTTGCATAGTTCATGACAAGCATGCTTATTTACTGTACGTGCGCCCCTTCTGTACATTCCCACGAAACGCAACTATTATTACTATTACTCCAATGCGACATGATGCTGCTACTCGAAGACGACGGAAGACACATTTATTGCCATTTTCAAAGAGCGATGCGTGCATGTGTGCAAGAGGAAGTGACGTAAATAGTTGATGTGAATGCATGATATGATATGCACACATGTCACAGTGTTGAGGTTAACATGGAAGTCAATGGTGGCTACTAGCATGGAAACTTTTTTTTTTCTATAATTAGTATTTAAAAAAAAACAAACAAACACGTTTTTTGGACTCGCTTAAATATGTTGAAGGTCTAAAGATTTTCCCAGCAGTCCACTTAAACCCAAAGCTGTATATGCTCTCGGGTTACAATCGGGCCAAGTTTGAGCGTGTACACTCATAAATTTTTCACAGTAGACCAGTGCCAGAGGGTCTACTGCAACTCCACTGTAAATTTCAAATTTTGAAAAAAAACTTTCCTGATGCACAATTACCAGTGGCATCATTGATTTTCCAGCTGTTGAAATACCCTGTGGCAAAATGCTGCCCCTCTCAGGTCAGCCTTGCTACTACAATGGATTCATGATTGTCAGGTAGTGTTCACGCTTACAAAAACGAAGATAAGAACGGCATTTGGGCGGGTTCATTTTAAAACAGAAAAATTGTATTTGGGAACCCTGCTTTACGCTTGTACATGTTGGGCTGTTACACGATAATCAGTTGTTTTATTAAACGAAAGTTAGGCAAGAGAAAATTGAATGAGTCAAGTGGACATTACTTTTTTTTTGTAACGATAAGTGTGTTAACAAGACGCATTTTCAGACATGGATGAATGACAGAAAGAGATACCACGGAATAGGATAGACGCTGACGATTTAGGTTCCATCAAGTTCTGCTTCTAAATCGATCAGTTAGACAGCACCATGTGGAGAGTGGCGTCAAGTCCCTTGATATAAAAGTACCCTTTTATTCTAAGGCATGAAACTACATGATGCTGAGAATACGCGCGAAACAGATTACGGCGTTAAAAGTTTCTAGTGTTAGCTCTCTACGTCAGTTACTAGGAGAGGAAACTAGTCATCTACTCAAAGTGCAGAACAAGACGACATTCCTACCCAGTGATGCATACAGTAGTAGACTAGTATCCGTTTACGTTATTAGTGTTGAAAAGGCGCTTAAGATCGTTTTCCTTTTTGAAAAGACATAAAAACACCTCATACTATATACTGCACTTTCTATACAGACGCATCAATTGCGAATTTATATATATATATATATATATATATATATATATAATATAATGTGTGTGTGTGTGTGCGTGCGTGTATATTTTAAAGGGTGTCATTCAAAACTCATCTTAAAAAAATGTTCATATAAAAACGTTTCTATCGTAAAATTTCAACAAAATTATTTGTACAATATCTGAAAATTCATGGGTGAATTGGGCTACTGTTTTGTATGTTTTTTCAAAGATTAATTCCACAGCTGTTTTTGTATTAGATCAAATTAATTTGTTACTTTTTAATTATTATATATATATTTTTTTTAATGAGAAAGTCAAATTGGTGGTTCTCTAAGTCTGGATTTACACTGCGTGTTTCAAGTGCCACAATTCCATGTTTTAATATACTGTATATAATCGGCACCACTAGGCTATGCGGCATCAACGAGAAATTTTCAAATGTAGCCAAAATCTGATAAGTATTGCATATAGTAGTGTGTGTAGATAGTGTTTGTTAAAACATATGCGTAAATAAAATAAATAAACCCAGAAAAAAGCCGGGGGACCAAGCCCTGCTACTGATACTGAAAATCTGAATACTTACAGTCGATGCCTCACCCCAAAAGATTTATAATTACCTATAGATTTACAAGACATGTCAAAACACTACTTTTGTCAAAATGAAGCTCCTCAGCTCAATTTGACATAGTTCCATAAGAGGACTGTCTCAGTGCAGACTTGACTTAACTTCTACATAGTTCTGCCACATTTTTATTGCTTTGGCCTGAGCAAATTTGTAAGTTTTATTTTATTGTATTTTTTTTTTTAGCAAATAACAAATGCAGAGAACTCTCAACTGGAATTGTGCACATTGGAACTTTAGTGTAAATCTAGTCTTGGGTGTGATTTGAATTCTTCAAAATGTTTTTTTGTTTTTTTTATTGTGCGTGAATGTTTAAATATTTATCGCTATGAGTAGAAGGTAGGCACAAAGAATGTACAGTAGCTGCATTAGGAGAGAGAAGTACGTACGTTAGCTGTGTCACTGCGGCCGCTGCGTGGCACGGGCGGGCGACTGCGTGCCCAACGACAGCTTCCGGGAAGACGTCTTCCGTTCGAGGGGCTTCTTCCCGTTAGCGGAAGACTTGAGACTCACGTCCGCGGCGGAAGATTTGGACTTGCCAACGTGCAGCAGGGAACGCCCGATTGAACCCGCGGGCTTGATGGGTTCGGATTTTGGAGCCTCTGCGGGCGGCGGCAAAGCGGCGGCGTCCACCGCTTTTGTGGGTTCGGCACCGGCCTCCTTGACCTGTCCGTTCTGCTTGCATGTCCTCTCCGAGGCCTTTTTGAAGAGCAGCGTGCTCTTGCCCAAGTCGGCCGACCGGCGGCTTTCGCGTTGTCGCAGGGCGCTCTTGAAGAAGGACAGGCCTTTCTCCTCGGACTTGCTGCCACGCTGCAGGTCCCTGGTGGACACGCTGGGCGAGCGCAGGCTGGTGACGGAGGAGCTGCTGCTGGAGCTGCGGACGGACCTCCGCTCCAGCCGCCCGCTGTCTGATGCCTTGGGGACAGAAGAGCGCGCCACCACGCTTCCTCGCTGCGCGCTGACCACAGAATCCCGACTGTAGCTCCTTTCCACTTGGCGTTTGCGACTGCCCTCTGGGTTTTTCTCGTGGGTTACGGGGTTCGTCTTGGTGGTGGGAGAAGGCGACGCGGATGACTGAGGCGTGGAACGCATGCACAGGCGATGTTGCGGCGTGGAGGCTGTGGGCGGGACCGACTCCTTGGTCTTGGAAGGTGTCCCGCTGGGAGTGGATGTGCTTTTCTTGTCAGTTTTATCCTTAGTGGCGGTTGCCTTTTTCCCTTTGACAGGTGTGCTGACGGGCGTCGCGGCAGGCGAGGGCTTGTGAGTTGAGCAAAGACGCTTCTTGGAGGTTTTTCCTGGCTCCGCTTTGGTGGTTTTGGTGGCGCCGGCGCTTTCCGCCGTGGACACAGAACCGCCAGCGCCGCTCTTCCGCTTTTGATCTTTCGAGGCGGTGCTTTGAATGTTTTGGTCTATTGCTGTAATCTGATTATTGTTTTCCGTTGTTTTCTCCACTGGCGTGGGGGCGCGGCAGTACATCATGTCCAGGAATCTTTTGTTGTTTTCCTGCTCGCTGTAGTTACTCTCTACTGCAGACTGCGGCGCCCTGCCGCCAAAATAGCGCTCGTGCCGGCTGTAGCTACCAAAGCAGGAAGTGGACACGCGATCGTCGCAGGACTCGCCGATTCTCTCAAGGGGCGGCGAGCAACGCGAGTCCAGGGAGAAGCGTGAGGGCGAGTTAGGGCGCATTTGCAGCTTGGCAGAGAGCGACCATGATGGTTTAACGCCGCTGTCGCTGAAAGCTAACGGGCTGCCTATTGATGACCTGGAGGTCAGGCTCTGACGCTGGATGCTCCTCACAAAAGGTCGGACCGAGAAACCACCTTCAAACCACAGAAAGACATACAATGTGACTTTCTGATTAGGAAAAACACATAATTAAATTTAGTTTTAAGGGAACAAATCTAAAACACACTTTTTATCGGGTATAAGTTCATTTTCACCTGCAATATAACGGGCAGGTAAAAAAATAGGGTGTGTAAAGTATTCACACTTGACATTGGTGTATTTTGATTAAACTATGTCTCTGTCATGTTATTCAAACACCTGGGAACTGTTATAAACTGTAAAAAAAAAAAAAAAAAAAAAAATCAAAACATACTTTTACCTCCTTTAAATAAATGAGCCAATAATAAACACTTAGAGCATGGCACTAAATTGACTGTCTTCATGTTCCGGCTCATATAACTCTTTCAAACACTACACAGGCAGGAAGCATATTGCCAAACACTGGGAATAGTAAACTACATAAGATTGTATGTGCTAGCCACATGCTCCCAAGGAGGACATTTGCTGAGGCAGCACTCTGTAGTGTGAGCCCCTTATTATGTGAGCCACAAACAGCAGGCTGGGCTCACATCTGTTTGTTTCACACGGCAGGCGAGTTCGGCCAGAGTGGAGGACCACCTCGCCTTGTCCTTCATTGACTTTCCTTGTTTTTCTCTTTACAAAAACATTGAGAAGAATTTGAAGTCAATGTGAGGAGAAAGTGTTGAAACGGTTGAGTTTATCTTGCATTTGATTCTAACAGCGATGGTAAAAAAAAAGACTTTCATGAAATATGATGTGTTAAAAAGAAAAGGAAAGTTTTTCTTGACACTCATTGAAGTGAAAACTAATAGTTTGGATATTAGCTTGAGAAAGACTTGAAATGACTAGGAGAACTTCAAAATGTTAAGAAAATAACACTCGATTGGAGAAGTATTATGGCAATATTAGTTTTCACAATTTTAAGCAGAGATCTCTTTTTTTGCTTACATTTTGGAATTCATTTACGTTCATGCGCCCACCCACCCCACTCCCTCCCCCCCCACACGCACACTTGATTGGTGGACAGAACTCGAGATAGCCTACTACTTGCACACAAGCCATTAACAAATATATCCCCATTTAAATGAAACAGTTTTGTATGCTTGGCGGCTTTGTGAAGAGAGATTAAATGGAGAGAAATGGAGCTTGGCCTCACCATCGTCTTCGCTACGTTCTCCGGTGAACTCCACCGACTCCGCCAGCGAAGCCAGTGAGGTACGTCTAGAAGATGCGCCCGACGCTAGACTAGCTGGTCTGCTCCCTGGAAGCCTGTTGATCCAGTGGTCGCACAAAGAAGAACTGGTAGAGCCTGAGATGAATTTTTAAGAGTCACTTTTGAACTTCAAAGTACTAAGAAGCATTGACAAGGATTTAATCAGCCGCAGATTGACCTGCAACAGAGCTGTTGGCTGACCAAGAGGGAATGGCGGTCCTGCGTTGGTAGAAAAGTATGTAAGCAGTCTGTTGACACACGTCATCGTCTGCCACGGGCGTGACTTCGCTATCATCAAAGCAGTACCACTGACCATCAACCGAGTTCTTGCAGTAGGCTGCGAGCACACAGGAATCGCCGTTTTTAAAATACCGGCCATGGAGATGACACACTAGCTGTGATGTCAACATTACCCGTATAGTGGCCTCCGTGCATGCTCCCGTGATGGTTGCACACGGCGTAGAGGTCATACAGGAAGTCGTTGGGGTTCCTCCCCAGTCCGTAGGGTCTTCTCCAGGGTGACCAGTGCGAGGGGAGGCTCCAGCTGCTCTGGCTTCTCTTCACCACATGAGGTGCCATGTCCATGCCCATGAGAGGGAATTGCACCATGTTTTGCATTTTCACCCGGCGGTCACCCTCCTATGACCAAACGCATCAATGGGTGTGAATTTGATTGCGGCTGCAGCTATCGAATATTTTAGAATTTGTTTATCCTACTGAAAATTCCATGGCATCATTGGGTATTCGGTTTGAGAGACAAAATATATATTTTTGGGGTGTTAAAAGCACAATAATGAATACAAAAGACAAATAAATTCAATTAATTAAATTCACTTAATTTTTTTTTTTAATTTTTAGACCTTTTCTTTACTTAAATTTAAAATGTTTAGCAATAGATTTTGTTCCATTAAAAACCATTAGATTTTAGCCAATATCTCCCCATTTACTTCACGAAAGTGACATCAAAACCACAGTAACTATTTTGCTGGCCAAAATAGCACATTTGAGTAAGCATGGTTTGTTAAAAAGTGACTGGTAAGAATGGCAAATATGTCAGATTTCAATTCCTTTTATTAACCTGCCTTAGAAAAGTACTATAATCCCAACAACTCTCACCAGCCTATATGAGTCTGTTGAGTGCTGCTAGTTGCTAACGCTGCTAGCATCTAGTGTTGCCCACTGCAGCTGGACGTGAACATTGGACCCACCAATAATCAGTCAAA
Organism: Hippichthys cyanospilos; assembly: GCF_059441005.1. NCBI lineage: Eukaryota > Metazoa > Chordata > Actinopteri > Syngnathiformes > Syngnathidae > Hippichthys > Hippichthys cyanospilos. The sequence continues at coordinate 9,091,229 of NC_142384.1, forward strand.
AGAAGGCATTCAATAAGTGTTTTTTAAGTATTCTTAATTTCCATGTTTGGAAATTGAACTTGATTTTAGTACAAAGTTGTATTGTTGACATTGATGAGTCAAGTCAGTGCAATTATGCAGCAGCATGCTGCGGGACTCTACTTCAAAATAAAAGTATTTGTGAATGTTCAGTATATTTCCATGTTGGTGACGTGCTACTGCCAAGAAAAGCATCAACACCTGTTGATGCCTTTAGCTTGACTTTTTGAAAACTGAATAAACGGGTGTCTGAGGAAAAAAAAAAATGCTTTGAGCATACTTTTTTTTTGACCGCATCACTCAAATCTCTAGATTTGTTTCAATCCTAAATTTGATTTTTAAAAATTCATGCAAAAATGTTGATCAAAATAAGTCATTTATTGTTTAAAAGTTGCACTTTATAGTCCCCAAACTTGAAAATACCTGTCTAAACCTCTTGAGGTGCAGTATGAGTACATCTGGCAGCGTCCATAGGCTGAGCTTGATGCGGCCCTGTTGCAGCTGTTTGCAATGGGGGCAGCGCCAGGCGTCATCCGGGGCCAGCTAAAACACACGAGAACCAGAGAGTCAGCTACAAGGACAAGCTGGTTTAAAAAAAAACAAAAAAAAACCTTCTGGCTTTTTCCTCTTTCTACCCCCGCTACATTCTTTTCTAGCAGCGGCGAGTGGAGCCGCAATGTTTATGTTGGTCCTCGTTTCCAGTGTCTAGGTTAGTTCTAACGTAACATTAGGAGTCAAATACACGGCAAAACCACAGAGTTAAGACTGTTATTACTGTCGGACTGAGCAGTGAGATAAACGTGGAGAAAATATCCCTACTGACATGCTTTGTGCAAAACAGGCTGAGATACACAGCATTTTTCTTTATAGTGATTGACTTCTGGGAACTTTTTAATGAACGATTGGGTCAATTATTAGCTAATTTATTCTTGCGACAAGTATAGCTCAGTGCCATCATGAACAGATTTTGCTTCATCCAAGTGTGAACAAATGTTTAATGGTGCCTATCCTTCAGTTTTACCTGTTCTTCTTTAGTGTAGAGTTGGAAACACTGAGCCAGTGTGCATGCCTGCGGCTGGTGGTGCTGTTGTCTGTGCAGATACACACTCTCGGCGTCAGGGATGTACTCCTCCTCCGTGTGTCCAAACAGACTGTGGTTAACATAAAGTTCATTTACTTGTGGTGTCCTGTGTTCAGATAATTAAGTTTATACATGACAAAATCAGGCAGAGGCCAATTTATTTTTGCTTTATTGCAAGGCAGCTTTTCGACAATGACAAATGGGCTTTCATTATGCTGGCGAATTACATATTAAAATGTCGACAAAGTAATCAAAATATTCAACCCCTTGACCGTAATTTGTAAGCCTGGTTGTATGAAATTAGTTCTGAGAAATATGACGTTCCTGTGTTAAATGTTATTTTAATTGAAATTGACTCCACTTACTAATCTTTGGTCTCTTTGTCCCACTCCACGACAATCTTCACATGGGGCGGTCCACCCTGTCCACAGGATTTGTACGCTCTGAAACCCCCACAAACAAAAAAACAATTTGCGAAGGTTAAGTGACTTAAGCAAAGTTGCCGCTAAACGATCAAAACTGCTATTTCTCTTAACACGAGCATGAATTCACCAGATTTTATAATGACAGCTACCCTAAGGACAAAAATTTAACTAAGCTTCTAACTGTGTGTCTTTTTGCTTGAGTGGTGTTCCAGCTTGCTTTATGTAGGCCAGGAAAAAAAAAAAAAAAAAAACATGTTATACGGGCATTTTAACAGACATGCTAGGACATGCCGCTAAACCTTGCTGTGAGACGATAAACAATGAGCTTCTTGCGGGTGTGACTGATTATAAGAGTGTTTATCTTGATGTTAAATTAGAGAAGAGTAGACCTGACCTGTCCACCGTGGGGTGACAAAGCGGTCGCTCGTCTTGAGGGAGGAGGTAGGTGATCCCAACAACGCCAACCACACGGAGACTGAAAGGTCCCACCTGTTGGGTGTTTGCGAAACTTTATATAAAACTTTATATACTATAATATATATATATATATATATACACATATATATATATATATATATATATATACACATATATATATATATATATATACACATATATATATATATATATACACATATATAATATAATATATATCCTACCTGAATGTAGACCCCAGGTCGCAAAAGGTGCCTCATTTTCTCCAGAATCTCCTTCTGCAATGTGTCCCAGGTGGCTGTGCGCTCCATGTACAGTACAAAAGGCAAGCCAAACCTACAGTAATGAATTCACACATCATATTTTAGTCATTTACATGTTTCATCAGAAATGGAGCATCAAAATGCAATTATTAAGCCAGGGTTGCGTCACAACATTTTAGTTGTACCTTTTTGCTTGGTGGCCAGTGCACGCTCTGTTGCACACCAGCAGGATCATTTTCTCCGGAGCCAGGTTCTTATTTGGGGACGCCAAAGGAGTCAAGGCCCCCTGCATGAAAGACGACGTGCGGCCGTTTTCCACGCCATACTTCAAGTTGTTGTGATTTAGGTTGGCCAAAAGACTGCCTGTACAAAAAAAAAAAAGTTACCTAACTTTACATTGCAAGTCTGTATCTGATTGTATCTGAGCACTGTTGTGACACATATTGCAATTGTGTAACTAAGAATAAAAAAGTCAAATGTGTGTCACTTGAATCCAATGTTGATCTACGTGAAATCTAAGTAGTACAAAGAAGTTGCCTCTTTTTGTGCGTAGGTTCTCCAGTTTAAAACTCTCCGGCGTTTCGAAAGCAAAGATGGAGTCGCTCTCTTGGATGATGTCGAGGTCGTCGTCGTCATCGCAAAAAGACCGATGGAAGCCGTCGTAGTACATTTCAGTCAGGATGAACTGAAACAAACAAAAAAGCAAGTGAGTGTGTATGTGTGTATGAGTTACAGCTGAGTTGAGCTATCGAGAAGCAGAAGTAACACCTGGTCCATTGGCATCTTGGTCTCACGTGACACAGCATCTCTTAGGCGGTACACGGTGCTGTTGAGGGGCACTGCCACCCCGATCCGCAAACAGTGGGAGTACTTGCCTTGGTACACCACAGTGACGTATAGCGGTCTGGCAAAGAAACACACATTAGTCCATCACTTAACCTCATGCAGTACTAAAGATATAATTACAGTAAGGCTAAGTTTGGAATCACTCACTATAATGTACTTTATACAGCAGCGGTGTTATCAAAATACCAAAATTCTGACTTTAAAACATTACCTGTATTAAATACATTCATACCAGTGCTTTGTCAGAGGTGTCCAAACATACATTCAGAAATGTGGAAGGTTGCAAGGGCCACTTTGAATTTATTTTACATTGATTTCGGTGTGCTTGATAAATTAATCATTTGCTACAATCAGAACTAAAGCAAAAGCAGTCTGTCGTAAGTGCACCATTATTTGTAGGTAGTTACTTTGTAATCATTTATGTGATATGTTCACATTTTGTACCTTGACAGTGGAGGTAACAATTTTGCTTATAATTTTTTTTCTAAGTCACTACAGTTGTAGTTGTACAGTATTTTTTGTACGTTTTACAGTAGTTTTAACAAAATGTACTAGTTGCAAACTTTTTTTTCAGGATATGCTGTAGGCCACTCAAAAATGGACAGAGGGCCACAAATGGTCCCAGTGCCATAGTTTGGATGACTCTGATTTATGTGATACTAAAGTAAAGCGCTTCTCAATTATATTTTGCCAAGCAACCCCCAGGAAACAGACCCCCCCCCCCCCCCCCCCCACCCCCACCCGACGTGCTGACTATAAATAAGATTATCTACAAAAATTGTATAAGTATACCTAAATTTGTATTCTTTTTAACATTATCAAAATAAGAAAAACAATATAATTCAACTATCAACAAATGTTACTTTTTACAGCGTTTATATGAGTTACATCTTATTCTAAAACAAAAAAAACAATAACCAAGTGCATCCAAGTGCCTGAAACTTAAAAAAATATATATATTGCTGTTACACTTCAAATGACAAAAACAAAGCCTTTGGGGTCAATTGCGTCCTCCACAGAGGGGGCCGCACCATAATTTGAGAAGCACTGCTATAGCAGAACATTAACATTAGATTATAATCTTAGATTTAAAAAAAAAAAAAAGTACAGAAGAGAGATGGTTCTATCACAACACTTAGATGTGTGAAAATGTTTTTTTTTCTTCATATTTGCTAGACCAGCGGTTTTCAAATGGGGGTATTTTAACAAGGTTTCTGCACGTATCATCAAATCGAATGTAATGCCATTTTTATTGCATAACAAAAGTGTGTTCCTCTCAAAATAAGAGTTATTTGGAACATGAAGCAACTTGTTAAATTAAGCACATTGTCAATCGATCCACAATCTTTCAGCAAAGCCACAGATAAAAGTTAAAATGTTATACATTCCAAAGTGTAGACATAAAAAGTTTTTGCATAGAAAAAGTAAAAACGACGCTCATTAGAGCACAGAGGTGTAGTTTGCATTTGTGCTCTTTATTATTTAATTAAATGTAACAAGTAGACTGCATATAAAGCATTTAAGGAATTTGTATAGTGGAAACCCACTTTGTCCACTCACCGTGTGTGTGGCAGTGGGATGGGTAAGGAGATGCACAGGAAGGGGTCAAACGTATTGCTCTGTTTTTGGCAATGGGGGCAAGTGAGGGAAGACCTTAAAAGAAAAGAAGAAAAATTATGAGTCAACAGCTACTGTAGAAACATGGTGAGGAACATGTCAGGATTTTACCTGTACTGAGCCTGGAAGAGCTCCTGTACAAACGAGCCAGCCGAGATGGGCGGAGAAGGCCCTTCCGTGGTTCGGTCATCTTCAGCGAGAGGTGGCTGAACAAGCACAAACGTGTTTTTACGACGGCATAACTCAAAGTCATAAATAATGCAGGTTGAGCCGGCTTTTACAGGCCTCGCAGGCATTTTCTTACATCTTATTTTTGGCTATTGTACATCACATAATTCCAAATGTAGTATATCACCATGTCAAAAGCTCACCCTCACGGTTGGCCTGCCAGTGTTGATGTCCTCGTGCACCCGGTCCAGCAGCCACAGCAGGAACTCTTGGGCGTCGTGTTGAGCATTCCCTTTAAACTGCGTAGCGTTCTTGGACACCGCATTCTGCAACAGACATTCGGGCTATGTTTAATCACGTTCTGATTCGCACTGTTCAACGTCCGCAAAAAATGAGCGAGACTACCTCTAAAGGATTGGATTTTAGTCCAGTTTATACCAGATATTTAGTAAATTAACAAATAGCATAAAGGTAAGCAGAGCTGGACTTAATTTTGTCAGATGCACATATTAGCGTTAGCATCTGAAAGCAGCACATAAACTACTTCTTGGCTCAATGAAGTTGACATCAGTTGGTGATGTGTTTGGCGATATGCACTTGTGCTACAGTAGCATTGATGTGATAATTTCAGCAAGGCAAGAACTAAGAGTTGTAAAGTATACAATAAGACATGTTACTTGAACTATTACAACATTTTTAACGTCTTAGTCTTGTTTTGAATTGTTGAATTGAAAAAGAATACAATGTCTCCTTTAAATTTCATCCAAAATCGAAAGATTTTTGAACGTTTGTTGTGATTAGAAAAGGCATAGAAATAAAAGTGACAATCTTTAGCTTTACCTTAAAGTCTCTGCTGTGCTGAGGGGTGTACTCAAAAGTCCATAAAGCCCGAACGAGTCCAGACAATTGCTCTGTCACTTCTCCCTTGGCCATAGGACCTTTCTTCTGCAGATGGACACCATTTGTCTTTGGTTTGTCCTCCTCGTTGGCCTCCCCTTCTCTGTAGTGCTCCAGCACGAGGTACTCGGCAAACAGCTCGGTGTTGCTGAGGCACTGCAGAATCGCATTCATGAAGCAGGTATTACCGTGGTTCTTTAACCCGGCCACGCCAGGAATCCTCTCGCCGGAGAGGAACTGCCCGAGGTCCCGATCGTCCAAGGGTGCGTCCCGAAGTCCGGACTGAAACGCGGAGAAGCCTCCGTCATCCTTGTCTTCGTCTGTTTGCACTTCAGAACCAAAATGTGACAAAGCTGACAGAGTCCTTAGGACTCTGCTCATAAAACTGCCCACGGAGCGCACCGAGCCTCTCCTGAACAGCTTCTTGCCGAAGCTCGTCTTCTTGTCCTTGGTGGCCGCTTTACAAGACATGATTGTTACCCCTTAACCCGAGTCAAGGGAGATTTTCAGCGGCGCCCTGTCCACTGACTCTCCATCGCTCAAACTACCCCGAGCCGAGCTGCCGAACCCTTTGCCAGTCATTACATTGTCACTGCAGTCTCTCGCCCCGCATGTTCATTAAAAGCGACATACCGAGTACGACTAGATCAGCTAGAGTTATGATCCTTCCCGGGTGACGACTGGGAGCTCCGACAGGAGTCGCCTCACTTTGCGATCGACTGCCGCATAGCGACGAACCAACTCTGGGTTGCTTTTCGGTCGAGTAGCTCTGGTATTAGCCGAGGTGGCTAACGCTAGCTAAACAAACACGGGCCGAAAAAACGGCGCCGGTCGTGATCAGCCGAGAGATCCGGGTCCAACTTGCAGCGGACGCCCCCCATGGTGAGCGGGGGATGACATTCCATGCAGAGAGCGTGTCAAATTCTCAGTTATTTGAGCATTGTTTGTGTAATTGAAGGCACGTTCGTACTCTGGTGCCAAATAGCAGAGAATGCATTGTTTCTTCTTCGCGTTGTTTATTTTGGCAGACAAGTGTAAGGAGTTGGATGTTGATTGACCGCCCCCTGTCTTTCAGGCGGGGAAAAGCAAAAGTAGCGGAAAAGTTGAAGTGACTCGTGTTCCGTTCTCTTTTCTGCCCGCGGGTGGCGCAATAAGCATGAGGTTGCAAACAAATCAACCACTGGGTACATCGTTTGAGATAAAAAAACCAAAAAACTCTTTTACAAAGACTAAAGTTTTGCTGATAGGCAGCGTTTGTGTTTCATTATTTCTGGTTATTCGTCAACAAAAACGAAAATCACATCCACCCCACATGTTTACCAACAAGCCTCAGCACAGTAGCCTAGCCTATTGTGAGAAATTATATAATTGTTTTTTTTCTTCTCTGACTTTGTAAATACTGAGTATTTCTGTGATTTAGCAATATTCATTTTTTCGGTGAAATAATTCAACAAATAAATATGCAATTACTGCACTGTATACTCCATCCATTTTTTGTACGGCCTACCCTCACTAGGAACACAGGTTGACTGAAGCCCGTCCCAGCTGACTGGTTGTCAGCCAATCACAGAGCAAATAGCATTTCCAAAATGGTACGTCTGTATTTGTATTTCTTTTAAGCGCCTTTTTATGCAGGGTCAAAGTTTCTGGGTTAAAATAGCAAAGGTATTACATCCGAGGCTCTGGTCACCTCATAGCTTCATTGGTTGTCTGAATATGCTCTGCGATTGGCTGGCCCAAAGTCACCTGTGATAGGCTCTGACCTAGGTAAAGGTAAGTGCCGTAGAACCGACATTATTGGACAGTTGCACCATAGCAAAGAGGGCACAGCGTCATTTTACGATCACATGATGGTGCAGCATTCATCCGGTTGCAATCAATCAAATAGCGACTGATAAATAAAATAATTAGTTGCAAGCAATTAATGAGTGTGCACATGAGAACAGGTCATATAAATAACCTCTTCACTTGGTATTCAAGCAGAGGGAGCCAGCTGGGGAACTTCTCTCATGACGTGTCCATGGAAACAAGATGGGGGGGGGGGGGGGGGGGGGGGGGGGGGGGCAGCGTGCTTTATGTTAGTTTGCCTGGGATAATGTCAAAATGTGGCAAAATTAAAAAGAGAAGTCAATCGTTTTGTTTTCTAACCAAATGAGTCCTGGGGTGGTTCTTCCCAATGGGGCCGCCTGTCAATCACAGCTCAGGCTGGCCTTGCCATGTAGAGGAAGTGCAGCACGGTCGGTCGAGGAGGTCCTTAAACAAGACAAGCAGCCAATGGCAACACACTCGATTTTGGGTTTCATTAAATGAGGTGATGAAGGGTGAATTAATTTGGAATTGTAAACGGGGACTATTATCCTCTTGAATGCGTGCTAAACACTTGTTTTGTTTTGACCTTCACATGCAGAAATCAGTGCATCAATGCTGATGTTAGTGATATTAATTTTTTTTGGGAGGATAGATTTTTTTTTACATTTTTAATTCGTTATATAGATATACTGTAGTCATTAGTTTGCATCTCTTTGGTTTTGATTGACAAGATGTAAGTATATCGATACACAATCTACTGTATCGGTCTCAATACAGCTTGAACCTTAAAAAAAATACTATACATTTGTATAGCTCTTTTATGTTGTTGATAATTTGTTCCTTTGAATTCAATTCACAGTAGGAGATTGACCTCAAATTTTGACAGATCAATATCTGACTGAAATGCCGCATTTACAGTCCTGACAAGTTCATTTATATTGTAAAATGATTGTTTACTTTCAACAAAGTGAACCGTACCGGATTCTTATTCTTGAGGGGGGGTACAAAACGAATATGAATTTTTGCAGTCTAAAATATACCATCTCTAAAATATACCATCCTTATATTGTATTCCCAAACCTATAGACCAGTCAGACTGTATGAGCAAATGTGCATAGTATCTCTGTGTTCTACGTATGGTGTATTATTAGCAAGCGTGTCTAGTTAGAATAAAATCACTCCGGTTTTTTGAGTCTGCAACAAAAGAAGCATGTGAGAAATCATATTTTGTGCAAGAAGAGCGGCACCTCTTGCCTGCAGCCATGTAATCACGTCCCCGTGTCTATTTAAAGCACATTAGCACAAGCTTGTGAGTTCTTTTACGTGAAAAGGTGATAAATATGGACTGGATTGTGAGTGGGTGCCATCTGCTTTCCAGATTGGCATATATATATATATATATATATATATATATATATATATATATATATATATATACACAATAGTTTAATGTCAGCATCACAGGAAGTGACATTTCATCGCTATTAGCTAAATGTTAATTGATCTTCCATTGCGCATGAAGTTCAGAATGTGGGTGTAGAGGTTAACATGACAGTTCTATCATAATTACTTCAAGTCAGATTCACAGAGGACAAACGTCAGACTCTTCAAGGCTGAACAGAGAACTGACTTCCTTTTTTTTTTAGTTCTAATTGGACTTCTAACAGAAAAGTATTTTCATGTCTTAAGTTGGTGATGGAATTGAAGTTTTGACTAGTTTAAGGGCAGAAGAAAGTTAAAGTACATGAAAGTCACTGTGAGTGATGTGCAGGACCTGCACTTGCTGTTATCTGTGAGTAGAAAAATCCTCTGAGCCATCCCTCAGCAACAGTCGAATGATGCGTTCACGTGCTAGTTTTGAATGGCGTAATTTCGGCTTTTAATTCAGCAAACAGTGTGGCTCCGTTTTGATTTTTGGTTCACTAGCTAATACAACAGCTTAGACACAAAATCGTTTCAACACTTGTATTAAATGTATTTTACAATATATGTTTGTCGTCAAGACATAATAACAAGGCTACTATGGATTTCACGAATCTTAATTTTTCGGATGGATTGGAGTTCTTATATGTCCCACACTGTTATAGGGACTTGAACACACCATTGCACTTCCATGTCCATATTTGGTCGCTCATCTGGGTAAAACGTGAGCTTCGAAAAGCTTCTCGAAGGTCTAAAAATGAGCTTTTCTCTGTCGCCTGTCACAAGAAAAACATCCAAATTTTCAGTGGCAAGTTGATCACACGCCCGAGCCGAGCCTTGGTGCCGCGGAGAGCAACTCTGAGCCGAGGCGACAAAACATTTGAGAGCGGACAACTGCCCAGAGGAGACACACAGGTAAGCCTTGCTGGACGTCTCGTCGTTTAATTAATAGCGCCACAAACACTGTTTTAGTTTTCATTTTTTTGTCAAAATGTATTCTAGTGCATTTTTCTTTTGTTTTGAACCACACTCCTGTCACTTGCAAGCTTTTCTCGATTGACACCTGTTGCGCTATTAAAATTAACACTCATCTATTAAGCGTGTGCGCGTTTGTGTGTTTTGGAGGGTGAGTGTAAGTCGTGGAAATGTGATGGCTAATGTTTGACAAGTTAAAGTTTAGGATGTATTATTATTAGGAATATTTCACATTTTATCAAATGTTTTTTCTTACCGCAATTACCCCAAAAGTTAAGTCTAATTCGAATTACGACGGGGCGTTCTTGGAAAAGCTGCCATGAAATTAACATGATGCTAATTTTTCCCCTCTCTCTAGCTATATATATATATATATATATATATATATATATATATATATATATATATATATATATATATCTCACACACACACAGACAAATTGTACTGTAAAGAAGTGAGGCCAATAATTACATATACAGGGTAAAATCAGATCAGACCATTGTCTGATTTTCTGATAGGCTGACAAAGAGCTTCAGAGTTAGAGGAAGCAACGTTTTGCAATACAGAGCAACATATGTGCAAACGTCTGAAATCTCCATAGCTAAAAATATCCACCGATGTGTAACTTTGTCCTCTTTCCTTCAGAAGCTGCATGACTCCGCTTTAGACTCATCTCCACACAGCAATTAGTTGTGAATTAATCACCGCCGACCTTTTTTATCATATTGTGCATCAGTGTTATTTATGGTGGTTGATAGTGTTTTGTTCTCGTTGGCACTCAGGCACCGTAACAATATTGCTCATACGCCTTTAATTACAGCATGGGTGAGCGCCTTTGTCTCTCATTCCTGTACTGTAAAGGCAGAGTTTTTTCTAAAGTGTTTGGGGTGAGTGTGCGAGGCGAGGTGAGGCCTTGTTGTGGCAAAAGTGGTAGGGTGTCTGCCTGCGCGGCGAAGGTGCAGACACGGCGTGTAAAAGCTCTCAATTCCACTGGATTTTCCGCGCCGGATCAATGGCCGAGCCAAATCTGCTTTCAGGTGCTTTGACAACAGCCGCCAGGAGCTGTTGGGAATAGAGTGACTGACTGGATTTCTATTTTTTTTCCCTCGCTCTCAGATCTTAAGCGGGGTATGTGCATACCGAAAATCGGCTAAGCATTGAAAATTTTCTGCCCATTCCGATCAAAGGCTCAATTGTCAGTTGTCTCGAAGATTATCCTGAGTGTTTTACAATGATGTTGTGGTATGAGTGATGTATTCTCGGCGTGTTTTTTCCGTCTATGAAAGTTGACCATCATTGTCTTATAAGAAAATAAGACATTTTCGAACATCTGTTTTCACTTTTGTTTTCAATATTTTAGCCAATATTCTGATAATCCAACAAATAAACTAGTCATAAATTTAACCTGTTAATGTATTTCCTTCCATAAGTGTGCAAAAAAAATCAATTTTTTTTAACAGATGAAAATTTTAAAAAATCCAAATAGTTAACAGATTAACATATCTCATTTTTGAAATATCATCACAGTTGTCGGAATAACCACGTTATCTCTAGTCACAAGCTTTTGTGTGTCTGAATTTTATGATGCAGAGCTGTCATTTTGATTTACTTGTCACATCAAGTTCTCTAAATTGAGTGGATGGTTCATTGTCTCTTGGCATGGAAGGAGAATTCATCAGGTCCAATTTTAAACTTCTGCGGATTTAGAAACCCCATGAGGCACAAGGATGAACTCATATGATGGTTTGTCATCCTGCTAGGTAACCTTAAAAAAGGTTAGCCCAACGATTGTCTGAAAGTGTCCATTGAACCTTTTACTGGGCACAGCGGCCGCTTTCGGCCGATAGTCAGCCGAAACGTCCGAAAGCGTCCCTAACATCCATTGCTTAAATTCTCACGTTTCCCTAAATTTCTCCAAAATCCTGTGTAGGATTTAAAAATTGAAAAACGTGTGCCTAATATAAGCCGTTTTTGCCTGTTTAGACTATCGTCTGAAAGTGTCCGCTGTGCCCACTAAAGGGTTAAGAAGAGGCAGAGGTGGTTTACAGTCACAATGGTTGTCAAGCTTGGAAACAGTTGTGCCCCTTAAAGCCTAGAGAGCAAAGATTGAAAAGTGTTTTTTGAAATCTCTAAGATTCCTTTAAATACCGTAAGTGTCATTAAAAAGTCATTATTACTATCTAATCGCAGCAGTTTACACAATCCTGAATCTGTTCTCTGCGTTTTGCTGAAATTTTCTGGTGCTGTGACATCACAAATTCCATGTGAGTAGGGATTGTGTGGCTGTTTGATTTTGTTAGCTCCCTCTGTTGGTGAAGCGTTGATTGAGGCTTCTGTTACCTCCTTTGTGTCAAAATATCCTCCTCCTCGAATTTTAAATCATTGCTTGCCAGCTGAGTATTCCATTTTGAGGATGGGGAAATCATGTCGTATTTATTATTTAGCCTGCTTTTTTTACTATTATAATGTCACTTTTGGTAGTCCTTGTGGTGGATAACGGGACTGCATGTGATGCTACCACTCTCAGTAGATTTTGGCAACATTTGCAGTGTGTCAATAAAATGAAGAGCCAATAATTTCTGACTATGAGCCGCACCAGCAAACAAGCCGCAGCAGCAAAAATTGAGCAAAAAATAAATAAGTAGAAATGTCGTTATGCCAAATATTTATGCAGAAAGACTGTATATGATTTTTTTTAATTGCCTGCTTACAGCAACATCCCATCATCAACAGACTGAACGTGCCTGCATGTTTAGCACCAACATATTTATAGAAAATGGATGGATGAATATTTTCATCATAACACCTACAGAATACTGCAGTTAAATAGCAGTTCAGACTGAAAATCAATTCTTCCATAGCATCTTCTTCTGTTTCCGTTTGTTTAATTGATTATTTTAGTGAACATATCAATACATTGTACATAATTCATCAATACAGTCATACATACACCCATATATATCAAATTTACACATCACAAACTTATTCAATTTGTATGTCATTTTTATATTTTTAATACTATATTACAAAAGCTCTTATTGAGCATATACCCTTGATTCACATCTTGTTAGGTCTATTTTATAGTTCTTCCATAAATTGACACCTTGAACAGATGCCCGCATTTGCTTTACCAGTGGATTGTCTCATGTTGGCCAGCAAAAAAATATTGCAGATAAGCGCCACTAGAGTATAAGACGCAGGGCTCAAATCATGAGAAAAAAGGTTATTGGCTTATAGTCTAAAAAATGGGGAATTTGATCGAACTCTAACAACTTCTTTTAAGGCGAAGAAGTCTGCCACCGAGACTTTTCTGGTGTAAGCCCTAACCCTATTGATGGCCCCTTCAGAGGTTTTTAGCATCCGTTTGAAACCAGCCAGGCATAAGAAGTTGCCTCAGTTGGTCTTCTCCTTGTATCTCCTTCATCTTACAAGCCCTCAAGAGGGCAGCCGCATGTCCAACTGTGTCTACGTTGAGCTGCTCTAAGGAAAGCCCATTAGGACATCAAGGCTCCTCTGCCGGCCTTTTGTGAAATTCCATTTACCTGTATTTACCAGCTCCCTTCCCTCCACTGTTACCATAGAGACACTCAGCGAGGCGCCTTTGGCTGCCGGGCTCATTGGCTCGCACGGGGGGTACACTGGTGAGCGTTTCCCTGGCATGCCGTCGGCACCCATGTCAGGGAGAAAGGCATTTACTTGGCCTTGACTGCGTTTGTCTGGCAGCTGCTTAAACACCCCCCCCCCCCCAACTCCACTTCCTGATTGCTACCATCGAGACCCAGTTTGTCACCACAGAGCGAAAACCTGTTGGGAGAGGTCCACGTCTGTAATTGAAATGTGTTCACCTGGGAGGCAGCCCCTTGGCGCTGTTGCCCGTCAGCACGGGCCACGCTGCAAATGATGAGCCGCTCCCCGCGGGAGGGAGGGGGGGAGGGGTGACCCCCACCTTCAGCACGGCGAAGAAAACATTTTCACTTTCGACGCCGCGCTTCGGGAGGTCTCTCGGAGATGCCGTCAAGTGAGCTGCCGATCAAGATGTACGCGCAGCGGAGCGTTAAAAACATCCAATCGTTTTTCACTTGGAGAGGCAGCAAATGGACATGCACTTGGATGCTGCGTTACTCAATAACTGGGCTCACGGTTGGAAATGATGTTGAAATTGTTGGTGTGTGTAAACTGTATTTTATTTGGCTTAGGCAAAAGCAGTGACGCCTCAGAATATTTCGTAGGGGTGGCCACAGGGGGACCAAACGTAAAAGCCAGAATTTCATGATACGTAATCATTGTACTTATGTCGTAAATACACCAGTCTAATACTATCAGAAAAAATTAATGTATCTCAATACACAACACACACAACAAGATTCTCTCCCTCCATTGATCTAGAAACAAAGTTCTCCATTGCATAAATCATTTCTCTCTGATCACCTGTGATTTTCTACAAAATAAGAGGGTTAAAAATAAAAAATCCATTCATGTCGCATTCCACATTGTCGAATGACTTCAGGAGACATCAGCTTTGTCTGAAGATTTCTGCTCTTAATTTTTTTTTTTTTTTAACTCAATCAGTACCAAGCATCATTGGAAAAAGCAACCTTTAGAGTGCCAGATTTGGGCACTTTCACTCATCTTTTAAGGCCAACAGAATATTTCGTGCGATGTCAATGTAAACAAGGGTGGTATTATATGAAAGATTGACTTCCACTCTTTAATTTGAATTACATGTATGTAATGTACGGTATACGTATGTAGTATGTATGGCTTTCTTTCCCAACGCGAGCAACACTGTCATCCAATGGTCACAGTTTATTACTACAGTACTCAATTGGTTTAATATTAAAATAAAGTCAAGGGTGTCAGCTACCCTTTCATAAAAATTCATAAAAAAAAAACATTTGGTAAGAATTCTCATCCTTCGCACTGAAAGAGAGAAAAGAGAGAAAAAAGATCATTTTGGGCTCTTAGGTGGGCTATACCTTCGAACTGGTTGCCAACCAATCGTAGGGTACACCAAGACAAACAAACATTCACACTTACAAACACACCTGAGGGCAATTTTGGGTGTTCAATGTACATAAACTGTGGTACCCAGAGAAAGACCACCAAGGCACGGGGAAAACACGCAAACCCCAAACTGGATGGCTGGATGTACCATTGAACCAGTGACTCTTGAACTGTGAATCGGACGTGCTAACTAGTCTTCCGCTGTGCTGACCTATGGGACAATTTTGTAAGAAAATTCTTCAATTTGACATGCTTGTTCAATAAAAGGGGCAAAGACAGACAAATTGTCTTTATGGGTGTACCCAAACTAAGATACCAAATAGACATTACAACGTATCTGATCTAATAGCATAATGAGCTTTTGCTAAGCTCCCAAATAGGATGGAATTGGAATTGTTTGTGGAAGATGCAAACAAACATCAAAAAGAAATTTTAGCACTCTGGTAATTAACTGAAAACCAGTTAATGCATACAAGCCATATTTTGCATTTTACCGTTCAAACATACTTGACAAATTGCTGTCCATTAGCTCTCTGTTGCTCAACTAAACAGCATCACCTGCCCAGAAAGATATGCAGAATTAAACTGTGGACTCTTACCAGCTGTCTGTTGAAAGACATAAATGAGTTCTGACCACTCAACTTATATTTAGCTTGGGTCTTTTTTGTGTTTTTTTTGTTATTTTCGCTAATGGACCTTTTATCAGAACCGGAGAAAATTTCCCACACTTTCTCTCACCAGGATTCATTTGAAATGACCCACTGATGATATGTGGCAGAGAAGACAAGACACTTGAGGCTAATGGAGTGAATGCCCCACGAGGGTGCCAGATGTCAGCGTCGTGAATCGATGAGGCTGCGGCCACAGATGCGGCTTACGCTTCCTCACATCAGACTTGGTCCAAGATGGTCAGTCGGCTGATGAATTTGACTTTTGCACTAACAGTTTCTGTGCAAGGTTTGTGGTAGACCTGCACATTTAATGAGATCAAGACAAATGGCCGCCATCCTTGTGGAATTGTCTGGAAAAATATGTAACGAGCACTTTTAATGTCTCAAAATCCTTCATAACAAATAGATTCACAAGTCTTCCATCTTTTTTAGCCAAGCAAGTTGCATATAAAAAAAAAAACGGTTGAATCCGGGTCGAGTCAACTCGTGACTTTATTTTGACTCGTGCCTCTTTTGACTGGGGTCAAATCTCGACTGGATTTTGACTCTTCAATCGGTGCGAGTCCCCCACCTCCGGCCACCGCAAACTGAAATTGCATTTGTCTCTGGCTCTCTGCTAATGTTATGACTTTTGAGTCTGTGACTGACTTCCTTTTAATCCGATTCAGACCAAAGCGATCCGCTTAATGATATTAATTCAAAACGCTGTCCACTCAGCCTCCCATTCTCTTAATTGTCCTCCATTACAGTTGGCTAATAGCAGCCGCCTTTGTTCTGCTTGAAGTGCTCCCGCCCAAGGCCCCTCTGCCTCACCAAGCTTTCACAGACGTGAACTGTCAACTTTTTAAAAGAGTGTTCGACCGAGTCGGGCTGACTGTGTGGAACGGCGTCTCCATCAATCACTGCGGCTCTCTTGTGCATCTTGTCAGCCGTCCTTTGTGAGCTGGCTCCCCCTCACCTCTCTCGTTTTGCAACCTCACACAAAGGGCTTCGCCAGACGTGCGGGTAGGGTGGATTCTCGCTGCGGGTCCTCTCCTGCAATTCTGGTTCAATGCCTATTATCCTTTTTTTTATTCTGAAGGCCTATTTCCACGCACGTTTCAGGGGAATCTCATTTAATATTGTGATTGAGATTCAATAAGTCCCCTTTTGTTGTTGCCCCCCCCCCACAAGGCCAAAAAAAACAAATATATATATATATATATATATATATATATATATATATATATATATATATATATATATATATATATATTTTTTTTTTTTTTTTTTTAAGCCACACCGGACTGTAAGCTGCACATAGTAACAACAGAATTTACACAGAAAGATGCAATATGGAAGTTGTTTTTTTTATTATTTTATTTTAAACTTTTTAACTTCCTGCTCATGTATCAAATTTACTCCTGACACATTTTTATACAAGATCATAATCGACTCATACATCATTTTTAATTGTATATTTTTAAAAGTCTTTTGGAGCACAGCAATTGATTCACATGATCTCAGTTCATCATTAATAGTTCATAGACTAGTTCTTTAACAGATACTGTACACACATTTGCTTTACCGGTGATTTGCCCTATGGTGACTTGTAAAAAAAAAAAAAAAATACTCCTGATAAGCATTGGACTATAAGATGCAGGTCTCAAATCATGTCTGAAATTTAATTACGGTAATAGTAATAAACAGAGGTGGGCAATTTGTCGGTGTGTCATTGACAGGTGCCCATTTGTGCTGATGATCGAAAAAGACGAAATACCTTAAACAGCAACCAAAAAAAAAAGGCAAATTAAATTGATTTGACTAATTAATCATTTAAAAATCACCAATTTGAAAAAGTGCTGAATCCTGAAATTGAAGTTTAGCAGAAGTGGCAGAATCTAAATAGGTGTTTAAAATAGTTTAAAATAGTATACATAGGAGTTGTTAACGGCTTCATTGTGCCCTTTAAGCAAGTTAGGATTTTTTTTTTCACACAAGTTATAAATGACAAGTTTATGTTAACATAAATATAAAATCATGCATTATTGTTGTCTGAAATTTTGTTTAAGCTTTATTTCTGAGGTGTCGTTAAGTCGATTAAAATCGTGACTAGAAAATCAAGGGTTGATTTTTTTTAGCCTCGTTGCCATGCCCTGAATGACAAATGACGGACCGGCAAAAATGTGTAAAATGCCCATCTATGGTGGTGGCAAAATGATGAAAGAAGCACGAGTAAAATAAAACGATGAACCAATAGACTTACAATTTTATTTTGATTCAGATTTTAAAAAAAACAATAGCTGACTGACGATGACGGATGAATGATGACCAGCATAAATGAGTCAAAATACCTCCGGTAACTCATCTGCTCTGCTGCAAAATGTGATATTTCCCTTGCAGGCGTTTACAGATGCTCAAACCTATGAAAGATCAAACGCTATTAAAATGAGATTCTTCACTTAACCCATCAAGAGTCCCTGGGATTATACATGATCACTTACAGTAAATAGGGGGGAAAGGTTTTTACTTGGGCCAATCCGAGCCGATTTATGAAATACCATTTGTTCATATTGCAAGGAAAACCCACCCCGCGCTCGCCGTCTTGCGCGGCTCGGCTTCATTAAATCCATCTGACTTTATTTGAATCTTCTCTGCAGAGAGCTGTCATGTTATGAAGGTTACATAACACTGTTAGTCTTGAACGACAACCTTGAGGTGGAAATGAAAGTGAAGGGTGTGACAAGTGACTTTATAAAAATATTGCAAGTATTCTACTATACTGTATGTAACCTATATAAATGTCACATTTCTAATATTTAGATAACATTACAAGACTTTGTTGGACTAAAGCTAGTCATGGATTGTACAATTTTAGCTCTATTATTGCTCCATTATAGATTATGCTTTTTTTTTTTCTTGTTTGTATTACCAACTAGAGACAGTACTGCCAGTTTTTGGGGCTGTTTACTTTCACACTTGATCGGTGGGCAGACACTCCAGTTGTTTGTATACAAGTAAATAAAAAAACAAAACAAAATGGCCGATGGTTTTGGGCCAACTTGCTTTACAAGAAAATCGCGGATGATGGAAAATCAATTTGGAAATATGGCAATGAGGAAAACACAAGAGAAATGAAAATATCAAACACAAAAATTACGTTACCATTAGAGACAAAGCTCCTAATTGATCAAGGAAAAATGGTTAAATCCATCCTTGTTACTCGTATTGTTTTGTTTGAAGTCTCGCTAGCTGTGCCATGAAAGCGATAGCTCCCCCAGGTGTCCTAGAGAAATTAATTTCAACATCCAAATGATTTATCCCAGAAATAACCTAAATGAGCATGAATGTCAATCAAGCGCTTGGCCAACACCTCAGACAGACATCCACGGCCTGATGTGAGATCTGGCAAAGAGGGGAGGGGTTCGTCTGCAGTTGGAGGTTGCCATGACGATGATACAAGACTAATGAGGCACACTGGCCATTGAAGCTGGCTTTTCGCGCCTTTTTCTCACCTTGCCGTCCGACGTGTTTGGCGGCGAAGCAGTTGAAGTGAACCAAATTTTCCCTATTCCAAGGTGGCATCAAGTCAGTGGCTGCCCGTGGCTCTTTGTGTTGGAAGCAAATGTCCCCAGAGTGCTGACATGCTCTTGCATTAATTGTGTGCAGCTGCATTGGTTGTGTGAACTCAATTGCAGCGCCTCCAGCTTTGTGGAGTATGCAGAGTAATAGAATAACTCATGATAAAACTGGAAAAAAAAGTGTGCAAATCCAAATAAAAAACCCAAACGCTTTTTATAAATTACTTAACCGAAACTACATTTTACGTTGATAAAACTAACTGTAGCCAAAATGTCCCTCGTCATGCATAATTTTACGTGTTTCATTTTTTCATTCATTTTTATTACATTCATTTAGGGATTGCTGTACGTGCGTCGAGAAGGAAAATCAATAACCACTTTGAGGACAAGTTTACATTACTTTATTAAATAAAAATTAGTGAACTTTTTTATGCTAAACAAGAAAAACATTAGAGCAATCCTGTGAATGTTGACTGGAACAATTTGTAAAATTTTGTTGGGGCTTTTTTTTATTATTATTATAAATATAAATAGCTATAATGTCCTGTATAATGCATAAATTATTTTGTTTAATTTTAATTGTGTTTATTTAGAAATTGCTGTACGTGCATCCCGAAGAAGGAAAGGCAATAACCCCTTTGATGACTCAAATTTACTTTACTTTACTTACTTTATTACATAATAGTTATTGAACCTTTTTAAGTTAAACTTAAAAAAAAAAATATATATATATATATATATATATATATATATATATATATATATATATATATATATATATATAGTGGAGCATTTCTTCATAATTAGAATGAAAAATTCAAGACTTACTCTAACCCTGTCACGACAGTTTTGTGATTTTAGGTTCGAATGTTGGTTGTACCCTTATTGCGTGGCATTTTCTTGTTCTTTTCACACGCTCCTAAATTCCAACTAAAACATGGTACGTTTATTGAAGACTGAATTGTTATGAGGTGTGAGTGAAAATGGTCATTTATAAATATGGCTGGTGAGAACTCACCTCCAAATTCTTCACAAGTTTGTATGGAAAATGGATGTTATCAATTTTGGGTTGCTTTAACATGCGTCAATTGTGCGTGTAAGGTGATGGTGGGTAAAGGTGGGAGTCCTCAAATCATCTCTCATTTTCTCACTTTGTGTCCTCTTAAGGAGTCTCAGAATTCTCGCAATGCAAGAATGAATCATTGCAAAGTTAGATACTTAAGAAAAGAAAACTGACACAAGACACTCTGAATCTCTTGTCACTCTTGTTGTATTTTGGGGGCTGATAGCATAGCGCCATGACGACGCTGCTGGACCTGAAGAGTAGCGTCTTGCGCCAGGTGCAAAGGAGCCAGTCTTTGAGGAGCCGCAGAGAGTCGCCCCCCGCTGCACCCGGCAGCCCACTCACCCACTGCCCGGAGCCCTTATCCCGAAGGTGAGTCAAGAGTGTATCCGCAAAAACGCAACTTTTTTTCCTTTTTTTTTTTTTTTTTTTTTTTTGGATAAGGTCAAGATAGAATATCTCACTGAAGAAACCAATGAGTTGTCTCATGGGTCAAAAAACTGTACAATTTAATTTTGAATCTACCGTATTTTCTGCACCCTCAATTAATGACATATTTTAAAACTTTTTCCATATATAATGCGCACCGGATTATAAGGCACACCCTCAATTAATTATATATTTTAAAACTTTTTCAATCACAATATAGTAATACTCAAAGTAATAACAACTCAAATAATAACTCTAAAATCTCAATAGCATAATAACTCAATGTCAATATGACCAACCTTGTTCAACTGTAAACACACAAAACAAACAGGTAAAGCTTACTTTATTCCCCGTCTACGAATCCCATTCTCAGTATTGATCCATAAATAAGGCGCACCTGATTATAAGGCGCACCATCAGCTTTTTAAAAAAAATAAGGCTTTTAGGTGTGCCTTATAGTGCGGAAAATACGGTCCTCAGAATTCCTCAAGAGGAATAATTCAACTCATAAACCGCTCAGCCTCTTTTATACATAACCATAATTGTTCCGATCATATGTTTGTTAGCACCCGAAAAAATAAGGATTTGCAGACACCGGCTTTGATTGCATGGTAATGTACAGACACTTCTCTACATCCAAACCAGTTATATTCTGGGCACGCGTTTGTTAGCTAGATTTTTTTCATAAGCTGTTAGAAATAAAAATCAACTGGAAAAAAAGAACCAATCAGAAAAAGAACACATGTCGTTTTCATCAACTGCTCTGGCAGGAAAAGATAATCAAGTTGACCATTGTCACTATACCATCCTTCTGGAAAGAACTTCAAAATAAAAGCATACCAAGGCCAAACGTCATACACTTTTTGCACTAGTTTATTTTGAAGCAGTAAATGTGCCTCTCAAAACATTTCCTGCTTAACCAAAAGCACTTCCGGCCCATCCCTTTTAGTTGCTGCCAGGTAAATGTGTCTGTCCTGCCTGCGTCATTTCCTCGTGTAGCAATATCACTGCAAAAGAACCGAGCTTTATTGAGCACCCCTGCACTACACTATTAGCGAGGTAAAGACAAACTGGGCGGGAGCTTTGTTTACGATGACAGCGTCTACATTGGAGTCACAGAAAATGCGTTAAATACTTAGTCATCTCTGCTCATATCTCTAAAGGTAACTAGAGGAGCGTCTTTATTTGAGGATGGAAAAATCTATCCCAAGTGTACCAAAATCAAATATCTTTTTTGTTTTTTTCAACAAAACTACAGCATGTTGAAATTACACTGCCTTTACTTTTCACTGTGTCCGACTTTGTCGCCATGTTGCATGTTGTGCGTATTTTTTCGTCTGTATTTTGTCTGTATTTTATTTTTGCAATATCTATTTACTTTGAAGGAAAAATGAATGAAAAAATATTGATATAAGATGAACATATTTTAAACCGAACCAGCCCCCCCCCCCAGAATCCAATCGGGTGAAAACCATGTGTTTGAGCCGCTTTTTCCGCTCACGCGATTGACATCTGAACATCACTAAACATAGCAGCTCAGTTAAAATTGATCTTTGATTTGTTTCCAGCAAAATGAGTTAACTTGCTCGGCCAGCCGAATAAAAATGGAAATGGATCTTTGACGTGAATCGCCGTCAATGATAGTGAATGTGCTGGAAAAATTCAAATGTGAATTTCAAAATCTGAAAAAACTTATCGCAAGAGTACAATGACTGTGTACTGTTTATGGGTTCTCGTCTTTTAATTTCCACAGCATGTCGCCGAATGCTCTTGTTTATCTTCGTCTTCCGTTTGGATTCGACATAAGTTTGCCATGCTCTTGTCTCGTAGCAACAAATCAAGCGTCACAGGTGAAATCCCCCCTCAAACCCCCACCTTTCCCCCGCCACCAACCCAGTCTTGTTTTGAAGCCTCATCTGCAGCAAAAAAAAAAAAACAACAACTAATAGTATGAACCTGGGGTTACCATAGCAACCTAAACCCAGGCTTTGCTGCCTCGACGTGAACTTCCCTTGTAATGACGGCAGTGTTTATTTTTAACACGCAGGACGACCTCGGGTGGCGCGCGGAACCTGTTTATCTCCTCGCATATCATTCTGATGAGATATTTTAATAAATGCATAATCCAATCGGCTCCGAGAGGATCCTTTCTTTTTTTTGTTTTTTTTCTCAGTCCTTTAAATAGTCGTCTGAACTGTCACTACGGTGCATGTCATTCCTCATTTCCCATGCGGGCTCCCTGCCGTTAAAGCCTCCCCACTGAGCCCCCACCTTGCACGTATGCTGAGGGCTCATCATTAGAGACACGCTGTTGATCTTTGTTAGCCGTTCAAACCGCTGTCGACACACCTGGACACAGGCTTTAATTGACAATGGAGGCCGGACCGATCCGTCGTTTCTCTTTTTCAAATTTTGTTTTTTGTGCGCGCGTGTGTGTGCGTGCGCATTAATTGCATTGAGATGTGACAATCAGTCTCCAGTCAACAGAGGCGGACTTCACACTTTGCATTTCTGCTTTACCGAGATCTCATTAGCAGGTTTGCCAGCTCCGTGTCGCTGCTTCTATAATCAGAGAACGCGCAAAGGGCCACTACACTGGGAGTGCTGACCTCCATAGAGGGGAGGAAGTGGCCCACTAATGCAGTTTCAAATTCAATGCCAGTCACTCCTCATTATTTTAGGTGTATTGTGCACTGGCAAATGTCCACTGCGTGCTTCCACAATTTTGCTCCAATGGGCACTAAATCAAATTATGCAATGCAACTGTGGAGTAAACATTTGTAACATTTTTAAATATCTTCAAATGAGTTTGCAGATATGTTTGAATGTATTGATTGAATGTCAGATAAACGCTGAAAACAATCATTTTTCACAATACCAGTGTATTGTCTTGTGCATGCACATAGCTAGTGGCATCATTGGAAAAAATATGAACAGAAATCATGAACACTGAGAGAGAGAGAGAGAGAGAGAGAGAGAGAGAGAGAGAGAGAGAGAGAGAGAGAGAGAGAGAGAGAGAGAGAGAGAGAGATGTACAATATATATGTGTGTGGATATGTTTTTTTTTTTTTTTATTTTACCTAAACCTGTAAGTGATAAGATTTGAAAATGATTTCTGTGACCAAACTATAAGAAAAAATGTAAAGGATTTTTTTCAACAGTTGCATTTTCCCCAAAAAGAACTGTATTAACAAATCAGAGATAGCTATTACAATTGTGAAACTTAAAATAAAATTTATTATTGATGGTTTGTTAGGAAATCGAAGATTTTAATGATGTTCATGTTACAAGCTTTGTAAAAAGAATGTTGTTGAAAATTGCGAGTAATTGTGGATTATTTATGGAAAACTGAGATTGATGGGTTTTTTTTTAATTAATGGTTTTACTGCACTAATCTACATAAATTCAATTTTTTTTGAGCATGCGCAAGTCAATAATCCATGACATTATGGGAAAAAATGTTTTTTAGCATTTGGCAACCATTTTATCAATACTTTTAAATAATACATTGTAAATATGGTCAAACTTTTTTTTAATTAAGAATTTTCTTCACGATAACAGTTATAGAGGGAAAAAAATACAATCACGCCCCCTCCCCGCCCCCCACCAAAAAACCAAACTTTCAAACGCATTTGAAAATTCATTTGAATGTATTTGCAAGTCTTTTTGCACAAGTTAACCAACCAAAAATATTATCTCCACATTGGTGATTCAAAGCTGTTTATGTAAAAAAAAATATTAGAACCTGAACCAGGTATGCGGTGGTATTTATGAAGCCCGAGTAAATCTCATTGTTCATATGTCTACACTATATCCGAGTGAGCTTTCTTTATCAGTGACTCCTTCCTGCCTAATCAATTGTGTAATTAGAGCGCATAAGTGTAGAAAATGGTGGGGGGAGGCTGTTAGTTCTTGTCATGCACATTCTCCAGCGGCGATAAAAGCTGCAGAGCTGATACGACGCAAATGACAAGCGTGTGACAATCAGATTTCTTTAAAAAAAAAAAAAACATTGTGTTTGATTGGGAGGCATCACATGGTCTTTCGTCGCTGACTGTGATGCGTACACCAGTAATTGTTGTATACGTGCTGCCACATCATGTTGAAGTTTGAAAACTAGCGGCCGCTTGTCACCTCCAATTTTTCAATAAGCCGTCTTCATGTTTGCTTCCCATGTCCGCGCCCGCTCAGAAGGATGGAAGGGGGGAAAAAAAAATGTAATTGAAGCATTGGAATGAATTCAGGAAAATATATTTGAGTCAAAACAACAGAAGAACCTGTTTCCTAGCAACATCAAGCCAATTTTCTTTTTCCGGTGACGTGAGCAAGAACTGATCGTCGAGTGTGTTGTGTTTATTTACTTGTGTCAAATCAGGCATTATTTAAGGGGGGGGGGGGGGGGGGGGGGTCGTGTTCCAATGGCTGGGAACAAAAGATCCGACAATGTTTAGCCAAATCCCTCCGGCAGTAAGACTGACAGAAGACTGAACAGATTTGTGCTCACTACAATGCCGATGACAATTAAGAACGGATGTGGAGGGAATTGAGCCTTTCAAAGCGCGAGGATGACGATGGAGTGGCGCTTATTTGTATTGTTTACGCAAGCACAAAACCCCACAAAAAATGTAATACCACTAGCAATCCTTTTCTAAGACTCAGTCTAGTTACTCTCAAATGAACCAAATTCCACCTGTGGGAGTATTTCAATTTCCATGCATTTTAACTGTAACCTGCTTGAGCAATCAATTATTTCAGCTGCTTTATACCAACAAATCCACTTTTTTTTTTTTTTTTTTTTCAACCCAAGCATTGGGAGCGCGACCAGCTTTCCCAGCATGGCTACCATTAGTCTTCATCAATACCTCAGGGGTTTACCATCTGCTCCCCCCGCCATGGCGAGAGTCGATGGGTGGCGGCGAGGATGGGCTGCCACACGCCCGCTGCGATGCGATGACGCCAATAAAAGCGAGCGTGACGGGGGCCTCGCATAGATTGGCTCCACCGCAGCGTAATATGCCAAGGAATGGGAAACGGGTGGGCGGCGAGGGATTCGGGGAGAAAAAGGCTGATCCCCGCCGCTCGGCCGCCGCTCACATCAGAGGTGATTTCCATTCAGGTCGACGGGCGGTGGGAAAACCGAGAGATGTTTGGAAAGTGTTTTCCCAAGGTGTTAGAGGCCGCTATCCGTTTCCCGCCTCCCCTGCCCTCTCAAGTGCCTATCGCCATGACGACAGCAGGCTGGTGGGAATCCGGGAATTCTCTCACACCTGGAAAAATAAAGCCGGGAAAAGAACACACGATTTGCATTTTTGCACACAGCTGTGCTCATTTGATTAAAACGGATAGCAGAGAGCAGCCATGATGGAGCAAATCAGCAGTCCCAGTTCAGTCTATTATGGCACTCGGAAGACCTCTCCATCTTCATTAGTCCAATGGATATTTATGAGACAGTTAAAACTCTTTAGACTGAATGTAACAGAGTTGAATCATTTAAGCAAATTCAGGACTGATTCCAAGCCACCCAACTTTTTGGGAAGTTTTCTTTGGGCAGGGTTTGTGATCCCTTTCAGCCTATCGACCAGAGGCCAAAACCTCACGGCCTATCGGTTAAAAAATAAATAAATAAATAAACCTTAGTTTTCAGGACAGATCAAGGAAAACCCAATTAGAGGCGCCTGTTGTTTTGCTGTTAGAACTTCACAGGCAATGCCTGTGAAGTGCTAAACACAAAACAGCGGGAGACCTGATGTACTGGGAAAACAGCTACTTTTCAAACGTTTTTTTTTTTGACAGATGCCTGAGTTGAATCCTACACACCCGAGGTGTTGAAAACATCAACAATGAAGACCTGTGGAAAAAAAATGTTCAGCCTGCCACTATCCAATCTTCAAACAAATTCACTATGCTGGGTCATAATAAATTAACCCAACGTTGGGTTAAAGAAATACAATCTGCTCAACATTTACAGCTACCCAGCAAGTGGGCTCTGAAAACAATCCAGCATTTTTTACTGTTAAAGATGACATTCTAAAACCGATTGGGTCAAAAAAAATTGACTGACCCAATTTAGTTTTTATAATGTAAAAATTGTAGGTAAAAAAAAAAAAAATACCCTCTAAAGCAGTTGGATTAAAAAGAGCCCAATTTGGGTCAAAAATGGACTAACATTTGGGGTGAAATACAAAGTTGGGTTGGTCTCCTTTTGACTTCATGTGGGGGTTTTTAGTTAACTGATTTTATACTTAGAAAAAGTTAGTGAAAAAAAAAAAAGACACTCCAAAGCAGTTGTGCCAAAAATTATCCAAATAAGGTCCTAAATGGACTGAACCAATTTTTCGGATTAAATGACTAACTTTAAAAGTTGAGTTTTGACCCGATAGACTTATAAATATATATAAAAATATATAAATATATATAAAAATATATTATAAAAACAAATTGAACTCTGGAACATTTGGGTCAAAAATAACCCAAATCAGTTAAAAAATGGATTGACCCAGCTTTTTGGGTTAAATGACAAACTTTAAAATTTGGGTTGGTCCCCTTTTGACCCAATTTGGGTTATTTTTTACCTAAATGTTTTAAGTGTAAAATGAAAAATGAAAAATACACCCCCTAAAAGAACCTCACCAAATTACCGTATTTTCTGGATATAATGTGCACCATATTATAAGACGCTCCAACAAAAATGTAACTAAACTGACTTTCGTAAAGGCTGCACCGGACTATAAGACACAAGTTGAAACAACAGTAATTTACACAGAAAGAAAGAAATAATTTTTTTCTTCTTTTCATCTTTTTAAACTGCCTGGTTAGAGCAACATTATGTCTTCAACACAAGGCTGCACATTTAGAAACATATTGAATACACCTGCACGTTTGGAAATAAGAGCAGCACCCACATATCTTCAGCACCGACACACCCCGATCGTTAGAATACTGCACCAACACAACACTAACATGCATGCATTTACTAGTGCAGATAAGCCGCATCCAACTATACAACTCAGGGTTCAAAGTGTGAGAAAAAATTTGCAAATTATAGTCTGAAATTCACAGTAAGTCAAAAATGGACGGACCCAACTTTTTGGGTAGCTAGAATAACTTCAAAAGCCGGTCCTCTTTTGACCGAATTTGGGTTGTGTTTGACCGAGCTGTTTTCAGACTGTAGGATCATTCTAAATACTGTACGGCTTTTATTAAATCAATTCTCTCATTTCTTTTTTTTACTTTTTTCTTGGCAGGATCTCCGAGGAGAGCATGGAGTTCTTTGAGCGTATGAATACCATTCTGCGAAAACAGGAGAACATGCAGCAGGCCGGCCAGACTGAGGTAACCTCCTGCCCGACTTGCACCTTTCCATCTGTTGGCAGGCTAACCAACCACACACATGCAAGCAAGGAGCGAGTGGGCAGCTCCGCAGCCTGCGCCCACTCGGCGCTGACGTCTGTGAACAGACGGGGCCAGCGTTTGTTTTGGAAGTTGGTCAGTGATGAGCTGCTGTCGGCGGTTATCTTTCGCCTGCGAGTCTTGACAGCGCCGTGATGATTTATTAGCTTGTTGACAAAGAGTTTGTCATCGCCCAAACGTGGCGTCACTACTGCTGCAGTTCATTCAAAAAGCGAAATTTCAAACGCCTTTTGTTGTGTAACAACGATGTACACTGTACAGTAGTAGCTTAAAGAGTTTATGTCTTCTTTGGCATACAGTTACTAAGCACAGGAAAAAAATCCCCATTCACTCCATAGTGCAGGCATCCATTTTCTATACCTCTTTTTCTGTTCAAGGTCCTTCCTGCGGAGTTGGAACAGCTACTCATCATTTAGAGACCTAAAATTGTCTGAATCCTCAGTTTTCACTTTTCCACAATCTTTTTTTCCGTCATGAAACACACTGATTATCATTTATTTTCAAATCATGATTCATAAGCATCCATTACATTGATTAACCTACAAAGTAATTGACAAATGAATCGAATATTAAAATAACCATTAGTTGTGGCCCTTCTTTCATAAGTGATCCACCTGACGGTCCTGACGTTCGGCCCTCCGAACCAAAAAGTATGTTTTGCACAATCTGGATCGTGACTGTTTTATCGTCTGTAAAATGAACAGCATCGAGCTCTCTTACAGTAATTCAACAGGTGTCCTTGTGAAAATAAAGGCACATTTCTATTGAGTACATTAACATGCCTGCAGTGGATAACCAGATTAGCGAGCCTTGGAGCGCAGTTTCTTCACGGCAATAGTTGCTTGTATTGTAACATGTAAAAGGAAGAGCGTATGATGTCCTTATAAGGGCCTTCCTTCCTCTGACTGTTCCTGTTAGTGCCAAAGAGGAGCCTGCACCGTGCCGCCGCCACAGGAGCACGTGGACCAGGCCTTCATTCAGGACCGAATAAGCAGGACGGAGGTTTCTTAGCTTCATTGATTAGTTCACCTTACAATCAGGAACGCAAACACAAATGTCGCTGTTCATTTTCTTTCCCATACAGCTGGATTTGCTCTATGAGGAGGTTGTGTACACAGTCGTCAACCGAGTGGGGGTGCCCTCATCAGAACATGTGACTAGTGATGAAGAACTTTTTGCCTACCTGCTCAGGGTAACGAAGAGCTTCTTGCCTACCTCCCCAGGGTATCAACAAAACCACATGCATAGATTGATAGAGGGATAGATGAATGGATGGAGAGCGAGATAACTAGCTACTGCAGCTTGATAGACGGCTCGTTAGCTAGATAAGTGGTAGCTAGCTTTAGAGATGGATGGATGGATGAATGAGAGATGTTAGCTGGCTTGATAGATGCTAGCTAGCTAGATAAATGTATCTTGAGAAGGATGGATGGATGGTTGGAGAGATGCTCGCTAGCTTGATAAATGCTAGCTAGATTGAATGGATGGATGGATATTAACTAGCTTGATTGACCCTAGCTAGTTTAAGACAGATCGATGGATGCTAGTTAGCTTGATAGATGCTGGCTAGTTTAAGATGGATTGATAGATTAATGGATGGTAGGTAAATGAATAGCTAACAGATACATAGAGAATATCTATAGATAGATAGATGCGAGCTAGCTTAGAGAATATCTCTATATATCAACAAGATACTTGACAGATTAATCAAATATTATAGAATTGATAGATAGATGGCTAGATGGAATAGCTAAATAGAAGACTAGATGGATGATGAGTGACTAGGAAGACAACTAGATGGATGATGGATGGATAGACAGGCAGACGTAGTGAGATCACTTCTGTTTTCATGTCACGCCAGCTTTTATAGGCTTTTTTTGTAAGCAGCTTTCATTCTGAAGTGTATGGAGTCTGTTCCCGGGAGCTGCCAGCCAGACGGGACCTCATGAAAAACATTCTGTTTTTATTTCCGACTTGAAAAAGGTGTTTGATATGGGTGAGGAGGAGCATGACATCATACTCCAGAAAGTGCAGGAATCCAAGGTGAGTCTGGCCAGTGTTGATTAAGGAACTCACAAATGATTAGAAAAAAAAAAAAACATATAACAAAAGTGTTGCAGCTGAGCTATCTATTCCAATTTTTCTACAGAGAGCCACTTTTTCTTTGAGAGTTTCTGTCTTAAAAGCCAGGAATCTTCTGGCTAAGGATGCCAACGGTAAGACACTTTATGTATTAAAACACTCTTGTCTGTGTTCATAACACAAGAAAATCTGAAGAGTTTAGGAGTTTAGGAAGATGAGATTTATTCTGTTTTTACATTGTGGCCGAATTGTTGGTCCGTCGTATACATGGTAAAGTTGAAAATACCAGAATTTGACCCCAAAATTAAGGGTGCAGCTTATATTTGGGGAATTACGGTACTTTGTATTTTTTTTCTAGTGTTTGGTTAAACTTAGGAAGGTCTAAAACTGGCTGGTGCTAACTAAAAATAAGTACTATCAATTATTTTAGGCAATTAAGTACTCAAGTAAATGATTACTTTAGGCAATGAAGTAATAAAGTGCCACAGTGATTGTTTTAATTAAGTACAAAATAATTGATTACTCTAAGTAATTATTCAATCAAGTACATTATTCAATTATTAAGTAATAAATAAAGTACTATACTTAGTACTTAATATATTAGCATCAGCTATTGTTAGACTATCCTTTAGCCAAACACTTGAAATAATTTTTTGGAATCAAGTGACTTAATTAACATGCCAGCCAACATGCCAATTTCAATGCCAGCAATTTTGTGACTGTCCTATACTCTAAAACCTGATAAATAAATACCTGCGATTGAATGTCTAAACTCCTTAAAGATGTGTTTTAGCACGTCTTTGGGATTGAATGCGTTAAGCGCACTTCGCAAAATAGACAAGTTGTTTACTTTTTATTCATTAATAACTTTTGATTTGCGTAGATGTGCGCGGTTAAATGATTGTGAAAGAATTCACTCAGTTTGCATGAGTTGTAATGAATGTTTGCTACACGGGAACAATAAATCAATGTTAACAGGAGCACGATGGCAAACCAGGATATTTCTGCAGTTTTTGCCAAACCTCCTCAGATATCATTTCTGGGTTCAGGTTACAGCGACCCCTACTGCATGTTGGGCATCCTGGAGGGCCAGAGCCCGCGAGAGCCCGAGGAGAAGAAGGAAAGGAAGTTCAGCTTCAGGAAGAGAAAGGACAAGCTGGAGAAACGCTCCAGCACCAAAGAGGCTCTGCCGGCCAGGTGCATCCAGGTGACCGAGGTCAAGCCTGAGACCCTCAATCCGGTCTGGGACGAACATTTCGTTTTGTAAGTTGGAAATTTTTTGACTTTTTGTGATGATATCACTTAAAACATTCAAGAGGAGCGCGCTCTTCTGTTTCTGTCTCCGCAGTGAAGTGGATGACGTCCACAGTGACTTGTTACATTTGGACATTTGGTAAGATTAGGGGGCTTACGAAATTAATTCATTTTAATGAAATTCTTTTTCCCCTCAGAATGTGATAATGGACTGTTCATTTGATGTACACTTACATACAGTACAATGTGTCTTAACGTTAAAAGCATGAGTCATCTTGAAAATGTGGCTTTTTTTTATTTTTTGTATTTAATACAGGGGATAATATCAACTAATTTTCTTATCTCCTATTAGCTACAATATTAGGTAAAATGCACTACAATCTGATAAAGGTACAACATGTTGCCTTAAGAAAATCACTGGCTAGTGAGCAATTTGATTGAAAGTTAAATATTATAATTGCACAGGCACTAAATATTCAAACCCCATAGGGTGAAGTGAACGTGTTAATCCCTGTTCTTGTTACAGCAAAAAAAAAAAAAAATGCAATCTTTTGTGCACTTTTTTTTTCACTAGGGATCACGATGATGACGTGTCAGTTGCCGAGGCCTGCAAAAAACTCAATGAAGTCAGTGGACTTAGAGGAATGGGAAGGTATTACAATGTAATGCACAGTATAGTTCGGAGACTACATTTTGCCCCCAAAAGACTATATTTGGTCCCGGTCAAATACAGTAAAATTTTAAAGTAAAATGTACGCTTGGAAGAGATTAAAATAATTAGAAAAAATTCAAGAGTAAATTTAATTCCGTTTAGATGGTCACCATGTATGTGATGCATTTTCACAAAATCAGGCTTATATCTCGGTAATTGGAAATTGTATTACATTTACTTCTATCACAATTGATTCCCTTTAAATGATATCTGAAGAATTGATGTAGTTACATTAGTTTGAAAAGTTGAAATCCCTACTTTTGAGAAAAACGTGTTAAAGTTGCGCAACAGCCATCTTTCAATGGTGCACATCATCTACTAATCCCTTATTTGCATACACTTTGATTACAATTGTAACCTTTTGGCTCCAGGGAAATGGAAGTCGAGACCAGGAGTTTGCCCCAAAATAGACAAAATCTGTCTAAAATTTGTATTTTTGTCAATGTTCTCAAACTAATCTCTGCGACATAAACCTGCTTTTGTGAAAACGCATCACATGTAGTCTTTTTAGAGTAACATGCACTCCTAGTATTTTTCTTTGTATAGTTCTCCAGGCTTGGTTGATTTTTCACTTTAAACTAACTTTGGCAGCAAAACAAATAAAACACAGTGGGGGGTGCCCATCTGCCTTGGCCAATTGAGTTTAAGGAGACAGACAAGATAGGGTTAATGTTAAGGGTTGTAATTTTACTGCATAATGATATGTATTAGTACTGTGTTGTAACCCCTCCAGCAATGAGAATTCTGTTCAAACGAACTCTACGATTGCTACTAATACAGTAGGCCATCATGCAGGGAACCTTTACTGATTATCACTCTACCGCGTTAGATATTTTAAGCAGATCGCAAAATCGGTGCGTGCCAATGGATCGTCATCATCCGGCTCCGAGGAGAATGCAGATGACTTCTTGGGCTGCATCAACATCTCTTTAAATGTGAGAAAAGATGTTTGAGGAAGAAAAATGTATTTGCTTTGGAGGGCTTTTCACCGGGTTCACATTTACCGCCTCGGTAGGAGATTCCCGTCGGCGGCTTCGACACTTGGTTCAAACTGGAGCCTCGCTCAAGCGCCTCCAAGGTGCAGGGAGAATGCCACCTGATACTGCAGCTGTTCACAAGCCAGGTGTGCCAAGCGAGCGTCTGCGGGGTTGCCAGGAAGACTCTTCACGCTTACGTTTTTGCACGCAGAGGGATACGACGCTGTCGAAGAAAGAATCCAACGTGTCCATCCACAAGAAACTGCTGAGTCAGATCGTGGAGCATGAGCACGCTCACATCAAGGTGAGTTTTCTCCTTTTCTTTGTCAACCTTACTGGTGCCTATCCCAGCTGTCTTCGGGCACTAGGCGGGCTACAACCCGAACTGGTTGCCAACCAATCACAGGGTACGCTGTGACGAACGACCACTCACACTCACAAACATGCCTAAGGCAATTTAGAGTGTCCAATACGCCTGCCATATGTTTTTTGGATTGTGGGAGGAAACCCACATGGGCACGGGGAGAACTTGCAAACTCCACAGAATAAGTGCCATCTACAAATACTACCGTTGCAATCCTCGGTCAAACATGATCAAGGTATTGAGCATCCCTGCCCTACACCAATTTCGAGAAACATATTTACATGAGTTATTCATACATTTTCTTAACCACTTGTCCTCACAAGGCTAGCAGGCTTACTGGTACCTATCCGAGCTTTAAGCAGCAAGAAGGGTACACCCTCAACTGGTTATCAGCCAATCGTAGGACACAACGTGTTATGTTCTGTTGGTGTTTGTTGTATGTAGGTTGGTGTCGGGGTTTTCTGTTCTTTTCTGGCTTTTTTGGTTGTCTTTTTGAGTTGCGGGGTTTGCTGTTCATGTGTTTAATTTCATGTTTTTGTCAGTGTCTCATTAGTGTGATTGTATCCACCTTTCCTTGTTAACCTGCTTCCCTTATGTCTGCCAATCAGCTTCCTGCTCCTATTGTGTCATGCCCAGGTTTTCCTTGTTTGCCTTATCAGTTTTGAGTGTATTTAATTCCCTGTTTCCTTTCAGTTCCTTGCTGTCCTTTTGAGTTCGATTCCTAAGTTTTCCCGAGCCTATAGTCAAGTCATTATTTATTTCATTCATTTATTTATTTATTTTATACTGTACTTTGTATGCTGTTGTTCAATCTAGTTTATTTCTTGTCATCTTCTTATTAAAGTATTATTTTGAGCACACCCTGCTCCCTGGGAATGTGCGAGGAAACCATATTACCTAAAGAAAACCCACTCAGGCACAGGGACAACATGCAAACTCCACACAGGAAAACCGAAGCCGGAAGCAAATCCATGACCCCCGCTTGTACGGCAGTCTTGCTATCTGCCAACGTCCTACCCATACATGATGTATTGTTGATGTTCACATTTGACTTGTGTACAGGCACTCCATAAATTGTCCTGTTAAATGTAATGTGAAGCGTGACCCTGACTTATTTTTTTTTTCTGCTAGCGTGAGCCGTATAACTGGAACGGGCAGGTTAGCCCCCCGGCGTGGACCGTGCTGACTCACCACGCTGTGCAGACGGACCTCACCCGTCTCCAACAGGCCATTATGTGAGTTTCTATTGTGCTGAGAGTGAAAACAAAATAGCAGCTAATATGCTAAAAGGTTGCGTTTCGCGGCTTAGTCGCTGGCAGTGCTACAGCGGCCACCATCGAACCCAGCGGGTGTGCTACTCCCTGTTGCTGCGCCTCCTGAGGGCCATCGATGCAGAATGGGACCCTCCCTCTGTGAGAGGAGACCTGGTAGGTTCTCCACCTGGGGACACCTCAAGGGGCGTGTGGCAGGGGGTAAGGGTCATCATCGGGATACGTCCGCCTCATTAGCTCGTCACTGACATTCATCCAGGTTTTTGGTTCAGCCAAAAATGTCTCACAGCATAACTCAGGGGCGCTTCCTGTGTCCAGGAGAGGCAGCTGTCTGACAGCTTCAGGCTGTACACAGAACACTGCCTATGCTTGATGAAGAACATGCGGCAGGTTTTCCCCTGCACCAGCGCCGCCGCCATTACGCGCTACGAACTCATGCTGAGGTAACGTCCCTGCTGCTGCGCCGCCATCGCATTACATCGCATCGCATCAAATCACGTGACGTGGCGGGAAACGTCTGACCTTTTCTCACTGAGAGAGACTGCCACCCACCAGCCCGCTTGACCGCATTGAAACATGCCCCCTATCCGCCCAACCATGCAGCCGCCAACAACATTTTCTAGGAATGCTACATTCCATTTACTTCAACATCAGTGCAGAACCCAAAAATGATGACCCGCTTTAACTTTTCAGCTGGTTTAAATCCAATATTCAACTCAATCTGCTGCTCCAAAATAATTAGTCTGGGTAAAACTAACTAACCTGATAAAAAGCTGCAGCTGCCAGTGAGTTGGTTAGAGAAAATAACTATCCATCCATTTTGAGGTTAAATAGTTAAACAGGTAAAAACGGGTACATCCTCAAAGATGTTGTGTAAAAAAACAACAAAACGGTTAAAAAGATGACCGAAGCTGAAATTTCACCTAGATGGCGATGATATTTTCAAGTTCAACTTGACATGACCACTCATTACACGACTAGGAGTGTGTAAAATACTGTGAGAATAATGTGGAAGAAAAATGGTCAAAATACTGCATTAATAACCCAGGTAACAATCCTGGATAGCTTAGCTCATCTGTATGGGTATTTTATACCCAATGTTGGATCAAAAACTTTTTGTTTTTTATCTTGAAGTTCAAGGTTTGACGTAAACTATACATTCTTAAAGCTGTTGAGTCAAAATTTAGACCGCCCCACTACTTGAGTCAATTTTACCCAACTTTAGGTTGTTTTTAACAAAATAACCCTATTTTTAGGGTAGTTAATAAATAAATGGACAATCCATCCATTCAGATTGACCCAAGTCACGGGTCGCTCTGAATTTTGGCCAAAATTCAGATATTTTTGATTCAACCGCTTCTTAGAGTGTATAGCTGACGTCAAACCTTGAAGTTCGAAACAAAACAAGTTTTCGATCCAGCATTGGGTAAAAAAGATTAAAAAAAAAAAATACCCATACGGATGAGTTAAAGCTACTGAGTAGCTGCGTTATTATTGCAGGATTTTGAAGTATTTTCTTCCACATCATTCTTGCTTTATTTTAGCCAAGAGATGGCACACTCCTGCTTGTGTGCTAACTAAGTTCTTTTGCCATGTTGAACTTTGGCATTTGGGCGAAATTTCAGCTCCCTTGTGTCTTCTTATAACCCTTTTCCACAATGTGAAATGTCTGTGATGTAAGGATGAAAGAATTGGACAAATTACAGCACATGGGTTAATATATAATAATTATTAATTTGCGGTAAAAGTACGCCAGTCTGTTCCAAATCCACAGCTTCTGAGAAAGTGCATGCATCTTTTGCATGCTTCCACGAGTGTAATAATGCAATAAATGCCATTGTAAAACCGTGGCCCTCCTCCACCACCAGGGGGATCGGCTACATGCAGAACATGCGGGCTTTTAAGACCGTTTGCCCCCTGCGTAACGACCTGCACTTGGACATCACTTCTGCCGTGAAGGTAACTACAGTGAAAGTGGGATCTTTGCTCTGGAGTCCTTTTAATGAGTTTGAGTTTGATTTTAATGACCAACTACTTGAAATGACTTTGCCTCCTCAACAGAAAGGAACCTCTGAGTGGTACGAGAGTCTAATTGCGCAGTACAAGCCAGAGGATGGGGTATGTGCACATGAGAGTTCAACTTCTCAGCGTGATTTTGTACGATAATTAGATGTCAAGAAGGACAAATATTATGTGTGTTTTCCATGTAGTCGCTGGAGGAGCACCTGAAAAAACTGGTTGTGGTGGTGGATGCAGTCTGCGCAGACATGCAGAGAGCTCAGAATATCTACAACAAACTCTTCTACAGGTGTGTCCGAAGTTGCAATTTTTTTGCTTACATGTATTGAACGTTCATGTTCCCCTCCTGATGTTTCTTTGTTTTTGCAGTGCGGTCAAAGTGGATTATTTTAGCGTGTCCTATAGGCTGCTGGAGAAGCTGGTAGGTTTCCACAATTGCATCGCTTTTAAAGGAGGCGCATTTGAATCAGGTGTGTTTGAGAGAGAAACATCAAAAACATGTTGGATACCGGCCCCCGAGGACTGGAGTTTGACACCTATCCTTTAACGCTTACGACAACAAATATTAGCAAGGAATAACAGGACATGACACTGTTTTAGCATATTTTGTCCTTTAATATTCTTTTTGGGAAAAAAAACTCTTTACACCAACACCAACCCATTTAATGATTTTTCCCAGCAGGCAACTCAAATTACTGTATTTTCCGCACTATATGGCGCACCTAAAAGCCTTAATTTTTGTGTATTACTATATTGTGATTGAAAAAGTTTTAAAATATGTCATTAATTGAGGGTGCGACTTATAATCCGGTGCGCCTAAAATACGGTACTCAAGAACCTGTTTCACATCTAACACAGACTATTAAAGAGGTTTATTAATTAATGTATTTATTCTCAGGTGGCCGATGATGTCAATGTGGCCATGGAGAGGCTTTGCGGAACCTTGGAGCAAGAAAGTTCCAAGCTGACTCAGACGATGGGCGAGACCGTCTTTGAGCTTTTCATGTCCCTTAAGAGCCTCAAGGGATTCCGGGAGTTTCTTCCACTAAAGTCTGTCCTAGCTGCAACTCTTTTACTTTTATTACGCCCGTGTCTCAATACTTTTGTATGCACGTTCGATGACTCATCTTCACATTGCTTGTTGGTGTTGTTCTTTCTCGTCGGCCTCCGCAGGGATGCAAAGATGCTGGCCTTGACCGGATTCCACAATTGGTTCAAGTCGTCGATTCACAAGTTCCTGCAGATTGTTCACGACAGGTCATGTGACAGGATTTGCAAAGCGGTGGAGACGGACAAGGTAAGACGCCCTGCCCCTTACTTGGCGCTCGGTCCTCAAGTGCGGTAACCATGGCGATACAGCTCCGCCTCATCCACTCCACCGGGGTCACGTTTAGTGATTGTGTCTCTGTGACCAAGCAACGGACGGAATTTTCATTTTCAGTGATCTTCCGGGAAGAAATTTTCGTCTGATTCTTCTGTAAACATCAGGAGGTCTTGCCTCACCTCCAAGCAATATCCTCATTGTTTTTCTTCAGATACGGTGTTTGAGATGAATTGGGTCAAAGGCTAAAAGAAAAAAATCTAAATAATTTTACACACTGCCAGTCACAATTTTGAATAAAGCGGGTCTTTTTTCTTCTTAAAAATAATGAAACGTCATTTTTACTCTGTGTAATTATGAAAGAGTGTTTTTTGTTGACGATATACGCTGGTTTCAGATGGAAGCCGCACAGCAGGCCAAGCACAGCTCCTCGGCGCTAGAAGTGACGTCCTGTTTCCGGCAAGTCCGGGACATCTGGATCCAGCTGGCCTGGCCGGACTCTGCGGGCGCCTTCATTTTCGTCACCCGCTTGACCGACGTAAGTATGGCGCGCTCCACAAAGGGCACCTCCATTACCTTTTCAAAAGGAGAATGTTGGAGGAATCCACAAGAGAGGCAAGTTCATGTTTTTGTTTGTTTGGTTTTTTTTTTTAAGGGAATTAGTTTTTAGATCTAATACATTTAAAATAAAGAAAAAGGTTAATTGTCATTGATCAATCGCTATTTTTTGTATGAATAAAAATTAAAAAAGAAAATATCAAGGATTAAATAACTCAAATATAGGAAACATAGTATATGAAATAGTTATCATAAATAACTATATAATAGTTCTTATATATAAATAAAGCTATAAAATAAATATCAAGTATTAAATAACTCATATTTAGGACCTATAGTATATGAAATAGGTAATATAAATATCTATTTTAGATAATGTATGGATAGATATGGAATCACTAACAAAAACCAAAACCAAGTTGTTTGATTATTTTAATACATTTAGATTTAATACATTTTACAATCATAAGTATCAATAGTTTGTAAATCCTTTAATAGCAAGGCTCATGACCTACAATAGTTTGTTGAAACTATTGTAGGCTTATGTACAATTGTTGCCAACATTGTTGGCATTCATTGTGCAGTCATATTTTTTAGTATGTATGTAGTTTGTGGTTTAGTATGGCTGTACATTTGAGTTCCAATAAGTCTATCCTTTTACATGTAAAGTTTTGAATTTTGCAACCTTTTAACTAATCGCAGCCCCGCTTGTTTCAGAACTTTTGCAGCGAGGCTGTGTACTACTCTGAGATACTCACACGCAAGATTGAGAGGAGCCAGCTGGGCCGGGACCACAAGAGCTTCATAGTTCAGGTAACGCCCGTAGCTAGGCGCATTGACGTATGCGGTAAATGGCGGCGAGGACCCCTTGTGCGTCGTCCCAGCAGGACAACGAGAGCGCGGCGTTGTGCGAACACTAAAAAAAAAGCCGGTTGTTGCCTATCGGTCATTCACAGCGGCACCCTGCCCTCTTTGTAGCCCTGCTTCTTTTCCTTCGGCCTTCTTTCCACCTCCACCCTATCTCTCTGTCTTTTTTTCCTCCTGCGCTCCTCCTCCTCGCTTGCCGCTTAGCTGTGCGTTGCCCTCAACGACGTGGAGCATGTACGTGTCTTCCTGGGCCACCTGCCACGGGACTTGGATTGGCCGGGCGTGGAGCGCGCCATGGAGGAGTCGTGCGGGGCCGAGGGCAAGGAGCAGGTGTTCAAGGCCCTCAATGGTCAACTCTTCAACATGGACCAAGACCTGCAGAGAGAAGCTAAGCGCCTCATCACGCTGCTTACAGACAAGGTGCAGCTATACACTGCAAACAGAATAGAAAATGGTTAACTATTTTCCGTCTACAGTATAAAGACAAGGTCAATGCAAGTCGAAAGTCGTATATTCTCTGGGCCTTGTTCTGTGGTCTGATGAATCCATGTTTCAAGTGGGTGATGCCAAGACATTATATAGGTATATACTATTCGTAAGTCCAAACATGTGACTGTCATTTTTACAAATTGGTTACTATTCTCAAGTGTTAAAAAAATCACTTGCTGACTTTCACAATGCAATGGTTGAACAAATGTGCCATTTTGGAGTCAAAAGTGATGATTTTGGAGGTATGAGGTTTCTGCCCCACACCAGGAACGTCTTTCTCATGGGTGTTCCCTTTTATGTCAGGTAAAAAAAAAATACCAAACCACATTCTGCACTTGTTACAACATTGTGGCTATGTCGTAAAAGAGTGAATGCTCAACTGGCCTGACACGTTTTTATTTTCTGTAGATGGTGCCTGAGCTTCGTCGTTATATCCAGCACATCAGCCTGTCTCCCGACTCCATCAACAACGATGACGTAATCTCTCAGATCCATTTGTTGCAATTTATGATAGGATGTGCACAGCAGACATGCGTGAGTATGTGTGTGTGCTCCCGTTGTCGTGACCAGGCCGTGGCCCCCCTCATGAAGTACCTGCAGGACACCGTGGTGATCCTCACGGACACACTGGTGAAGGACAACCTCACCCGGTAATTACCGCCTCTTACCTCCCCCTTCCTCTAAATATTTTTATTATAACAGGCACAATGTGTGATTAGCATAACCATTATGATTTGTAATTATGCTTTCTGCCTAATTGCTTTCCTCCAATGCGGTAGCGTAGAATCATAATGCCACACGGTGATAATGCAAAGTCTAAATGATATATTTGAGACGTTTTATGCAAATTTTTTCACAATTTAAAACAGTTTTACTGTGTCTTAACAAACGCCCAGTGACATTTATCCTTCAAAATATACAAGGAATGAAGAATTGCAGGAAAACCATCACTGCCTAATATATTCCCCTTTGTTTTTGTTTGTTTTCAAACGTAGAGCAACAAATCGTGTCATTTTTGTACTATTATAGGAGAACTTCTAAAGACTGAATTATATAATGTTTTGGACGTATCAGGGTTCTGCAGAGCCTGTGGGAGCTGCTGGTACGAATGATCCTAGACTCAGTCACAGAGAACAGAGGCGTGCAGGTGGAGTTTTACAACCGCTTCCAGTATACTGTAGAGGTCAGCACTGCTTCTTTTCACACATGTCTTACCACAAAATGTGTTATGCAAAAGTGTCCCTTAATTTCCCACTTTTTTGTGCATTTGTAGACCTTATTGCAATTCCTTCAAGGAAATGGTCTGTCCATTGATGATATGAAGAGTGGAGACTACAAGGTTGTCACAGACATTTTTTTTTTGTTTTGCTCTTGTGGGAAAGCTATGCTAATGGTTGTCTAATGTGTATGGTACCTGGGGTATTTTATACACATTGCTCTGGTTAATGAGTTTATTTATAATACATGCTTTAAACATTTCCGTTGACGATAAGTTGAAGTGATGCAATTTTGCATGTCGATGTAAATAGCTGACATTTAGCATCTTTGTCCTTCCTTTCCAACATGTCCACCCGGCCCTAAGGCTTTGGAAGAGGAGCTGAAGATGAACAAGTGTTCCTCTTTTGAACTGATCGAACAATATTACCTGGAAAAGATCTCCCTGCAGGTACTTTCCGCCTGGCCGGGTATCGATTCGGACGCCAGACACACTTATTTTTGTTGCATGCCACTGTGGCTGTGATGTTGCTGTCAAATGGAAGAAAAAGCTTGGAAAGAGCTTAATTTGCTGAATGTTTTATTCCATACATGGTCTACTCCAGGGGTTCTTAAGCCTTTTTTTCAGAAAGAAAATTTACCTAAGACCCCCATTGCAAAGGTTTGCGGAAACAAAACAAAAAAAAAAAATCAGCCAAAAAAAGCCGAACATAAGTTCGCTTTTTGTTCACCAGGTTTTTCAATTTGACAAAATAAACATTTGATTATTTTACAAAAGAAACATTGCAAATTGCACAACTTCTCATAACAAAGTGGGTGAATTTCCTCAAAACAAGAGGATATAAGTGGCTAGAGAAAATGGAAGGATGGATCAATGGCAGAATCTTCAAAAGTGTGTTTTCCAAGTTTGTTAAACTATTAGAATTGCATCCTGAAAGTCATCAAGCACATTTTTTTAAACACTTTAGATTAGTCAATAATTATTCTAGCATAGTATTAACTATAGAACAGTATTCAAAAATTTTGAAAAAAATATACACTTTGAATGTGACTTACTAGGCTTTGGCCCAATGCCAATGATACTATTAAAACTGAAGCTAGTAAAAAAAAAATTAAAAAAACTCCAACATGGCATTTTTAGATCAAATAAAAACTAGTTAAAAATAACAAACATGCTCTGAAATTGAATTAAAACTAAATGAATTTAAAACATAAAAATGTTGACACTGACCCTGTCGGCTGTTCTAACACCGGCTCACTGTGTTGTACTCTAATGAGATCCAATATGCTAGCTGAACAACTCTATTCTAATGATGTTTTCACTTATTCACTTGCATATTGAAATGCATGCAAAAGGAAATCCAGGGAGCATCCGCTGGGATGCAATTGCAAGTCATCCATAATCATGCATTCCTAGCTTTGATACATCTTTTGCATTGGATCTCATTGGATATTCACAAATAAGTGGCCCCGGAGCGCATATCATATTGTGTGTGTGTGTGTGTGTGTATGTGTGCGTGCGTTGCAGAAAACCCTCAAACACACACGCTTCGGTCGGATCAGCGTCAAGTGTTACTACGACGCTCCCGAGCAGAGGCTGACCGTGGAGATCCTGCACGCCGCCGACATCATGGCTCTGGATGCCAACGGTAAAAGCCAAATATTGTTTGTACTGGTCCGTTATTTACTGTCCCGTTGGTACACGGGCTCCCTTCCGTCATCATTAGCCTGTCTTTTTTGGAAGCTTACCCAAGCTCGCTCTGTCAGGCAAATATAGTCGGCACTTCCGTCATCACTTCTGTCGGCAAAATCCATCAAATTAATGTTGCCCAATAAAACTCCTGCATCTTAAAACTGAAGCCAATCATTACAGTCTCCACTTCAATCATTCTATCATCCAAATAAACTCTCTCAAGACAAA
The DNA here is from genome assembly GCF_059441005.1 of Hippichthys cyanospilos. NCBI lineage: Eukaryota > Metazoa > Chordata > Actinopteri > Syngnathiformes > Syngnathidae > Hippichthys > Hippichthys cyanospilos. Next base: position 9,134,373 of record NC_142384.1, read on the forward strand.
AAAAAACACCACAATGCCTAGCATGCATGCCAACAGCATGCACAGCTTCAGCTCCCTGCTAAGAGCCAATCAGAGTGAGTGTCACATTGCGATGTGCCCATTGATTACTTGAATGACGTCACCTCTTTGCTTGCAGTAAGGCACCCCAAAAATGCTTTGCTCAATTATGTGCAAGCGATTTATTCATTCAAATCATTTTTATAAAGCAAAATAACACAAGTCTTTCAATGCTTAATTCTAAACATTGCTTTTTAGATTAGCCTTGTTTGATGAATGTGTTGGGCAGGGTTGTGTACAGTATGCATTTCAGTTCATGGAACAATGACTTAGAAACACAGCACAAACATCCACCACCCAGTCATGCTCTGCAATCTCAATGAGGTGAAAGTGTTGCTCAGTGCAATACTTTAATGACACATTCTTAGCTGCTCTAGCACTCAGCTAAATAACTCCTGGGTGCATGTTCCTATATGTATGCTTGTTGCATTTTTAGTCGTTTATACTTCCATGCTCCCAACTATATGGTACTTTAAAAAAAAAATCTGAACTTCAGAACATTTAACAGCGCATGACACAAATGATGACAGATCGGATCAGGCAACAGAGATGGTGACAGGTTCAGGGGATTATTACAATCATAGACAAAATCTACCAATCTACTCATTATAAAACGTTTTCATCGGCGATCCGTCGGCAAAACAGACATTTATCGGTATTGATGGACTGTCTTTCCCGGCCTTCAGGTCTGAGCGACCCGTTCGTCATTGTGGAGCTGTGCCCCCACCACCTCTTCCCGCTAGCCAAGAGCCAGCGCACGCAGGTGAAGCTGAAGACGCTGCACCCCGTGTTCGACGAGCTCTTCTACTTGTGAGTGCTCTTTCCCGCTCGTGTCATTTAAAGGTCATGCCAGGGTGGCTTATGTTCTTCAGGACTGTTATTGCTTCACCACTCCATTTCGTCTTTGCAAAGGTCGCCTACCTTTCTCGCCACCTTTTATTAGCAACATTACATCAGTCAGGGGATTATGTTGGGTTTAAAACAAAAAGTAATTAGGGAGGAGTATTTTTTAAAGTACTTAAAAAAAGTCTGCATTGAAGTCACTTGTCACATTATTAAGATCCACTTTTGTTAGCTATAAAAGCATCAATAACAAGTTCGGTTTTGCTAGGTTTTAATATCCAAATTATTGTTGCAGTGCATGCTATTTTATTGCTTATCAAGATGGATGGATGGAGAGAGAGAGACTTGCTAGCGGGCTTGGTAGATGCTAGCTAGCTTGGTGACATATGGATGGATGGATGGATAATGGATAAATAGATGGATAGATGAGAGACATGCTAGCTAGTTTGACGGATTGATGGATGGATTGGATGTACTGATAGGCGGGTGGATGGATTGAGAGTGATGCTAGCTAGCTTGATAGATGACTAGCTAACTTGAGAAGGATGGATGGATAGACAGATGGAGATATGCGAGCTAGCTTGACAGATGGCTAGATTGAGGGATGTTGGATTGACGAGAGATCGCTATATAGCTTGATAGATGCTAGCTATCTTAAGATGGATGGATGCATGATAGATGCAATGTTATGCATAAAGAGAGTATTTCAAGGTTGCTATTGAAAGCTAATTTGGTAACTGAATAGTTAGGTAGCTACATACAGTAGTTAACCTAAACAGGGACCTAGCTAGTTAAATAGTAAGTTCGAAAGTTAGGCAGCTTTAACATAATTAAAAAATGAAAATACCCCACAGCCTTTAGAGCTGAATAGCTCGCTAGATTGCTAAACAGGCAGATGATCACTACTCTATATTTAATATAAAATAGTTATTAGAACTGCTAAAAAGGATATCGATGGAAACAAACAACGGAATGACTAATTGGTATTGATACAAGCCGGCATGAGTCCTTCCGTATAAAAAATTGCTGACGATTAAATAATCCTAACCGACGCCACGCAGCCACGTGAGCCCCGAGCAGTACAGACACAGATTCGCCTGCTTGACCTTCACGGTGATGGACTACGACTGGCTGTCCACCAACGACTTTGCCGGCGAGGCCGTGGCCCCGCTCAGCGACTTCTGCTGGCCGGGGAGGCCCAACGCCACGGCGGCCGGCAAGAGCGTGCAGCCCTTCATCCTCCACCTGTCTCGCAGCAAACCCAGCGGTACTCGCCTAAACACCTTTTTCGTTCATCCAAACCAAACTTTTTTTCTGACTCGTGATCTTCAACTGTATAAACTTACTGTCAAATGTCGTGATGGGATTTTTTGGTTTTCTTCCCCTTTTTTCTTCCCGTCATGCAGAGAAGCCAATCATGCGAATGCTGGAGGCTCGGGTTGGTGACAGAGAGGCTCAGGAGTTTGTCCGCAGGCTCAAGGAGATTGAGAAGTCCATGGAGGAGGAGTAGAAAAACACACACACACACACACAAAACAGACACCCTGGGCCAACGCATATCGATGTTCTCCGACCACGTGTCGCCACCTGTGCTCTTGTACCAGTACCATGTTTACAATTTTCTGCTCGTCGTGGTTATTTCTTTTTTTACAATATTCCAAGTTATCGTTTGTTTCGTATCTATACCAAATGGACGAATTCCGAGGGAGTCACTGTGCAACCCCGATGCAGTCTCAGTTCAAGTCCATTTTAGGAAAAACGACAGGTGACTATTTTTTTGGGGGGGGTGTGGGGCGTTCTCTTTGTTGTATATTTGATATGATAGAGTTCCAAAATATTTTGTGGAAGTAGCACTCAGTCCAAGTCCCAATCTTTACCTCACGTGTGTTTTCGGGTGGTTTTGGAGGGTGGAAGTGGGAGGAAGCTCAGGGTACAAAACTTGGGGAGAATCATGGAGCATTTTTCAACTTGAAGTCCTATTTGTAGGTGTTATATTCATTGGTACACTTAAATTAAAAATATTATCGTGAACGTCAATAGCTAACCAGTGTTTAGCCCGTTCTGCGAATTTATGATTTTATTCAAAAATGTGATTTTTTTTTTTTTTTCCATAATCCAAATCACTTTAAAAATACATTTTGCTTCAAAACCTTTCAAAGGTAGCCGGTCGGCCATTTGCAATTTTGTGCAAGTTCCTACAAAATTACAAGTGACGCGATTACATTTTTGCCGTTCAGTATTTAGAAGAAAAAAAAAATAATTTTGAAACCATTTCAAGAACTAAACACATCAACATCTTACATCTTGATATTCGTATTCTCTGATTTGTTAAATTATATAATAAATTAGAAAAATGTATATTGTGGATGTATTAAGAATTTAGTAGGATTTTTGTACCAAAAGCAATGTACTGAAATGATAGCAAGTTTTTTTCTATGCCATTACTAAGTAATTATTATTTTATAATTCACTGCCCAATTATAATCCAAATCACTATAAAGTGTTTTTAGTTTCAAACAAAACGTTGTAATTTAAAGAGTGTGCAACTCCTACATTGTTGTGCGACTTAAAAAAAAAAAATTCCCATTTTATTCCAACACTTTGACTGGACGTCCCAGCTCAGAGGGCCTCTTTGTTTTTAAAGGCAAAAGTGTCTCTATTTGCGGCTGAACAAGGCCGAGTATTAACAGGCTGTTAGACTGCTTCAGACTTCAAGTTAGGGCTGAGCGTGGGAGCGTTATTAGGTCAACGCTGCTGTAAACGTGGCATGGATAAGTAAAAACCAAAATGGAATTGCATAAAATGCATATAGTACAAATTAATAAGAAATAAATGCTAATCTTAAAAAAATTCTGACAGATGGTGCATAACTTTTTGTACAGCATCCTACTAAAATCTATTCAGTGTTTTTATCGGTGCAGGTGCAAACTTTGATCACAAACAAATCATCAATCTGAGAGGCACTCGAAACACACTTGCTCAACTTTAATCCCGTTTCTACGCGAGTAGAAACAAACAGCCAAGAAAAGCATGGCAGCATTTCTAAAAGCATTTACAAGGACGGCTCACTTCCAAGTTGACAGGATGCGCAACGATGAGGATGAGGAGCGAGTGTAGCAGGTAAAACAAAAAAGGCACCGACAGCATTTTTGATGGTGTTGTAAATTCTTTCAGTAGCTTCTCGTGTGGTGTATGCCATCATTTTTTTTTTTTCCCGACCCTCAGGAGTCATAATGGAGATGGAGGGTGGACCTTTTAGTTCATCTTTGTTTGAACGCGACACAAGAACTGTTTTCTTTCAAGCTGTTTGTACAAGAAATAACGTGAAGTGGCGTTCGGCTGGCGTGGAAGGCGTCTTGTGAGTTAAGCACCTTGTTATTGTTGCAGTTAATTATTTGTCCTTGGACGTGTAAAAGCCTGTGTTGCTGTCTATTAGATGATCCAAACCTTTGAGAACTGTCAATGGACTTGAAATAAATGGTGTTTACATTTCAACAACTTGTCCGTTCAATGGCAGTAAATCATTTAAAGAAGACATATTGAGGTTTTTTTTTTTTTTTTTTTTTTTACACTATTTAAATATCAATTTGCACTATGACAGCAAATCTGTCCCCCCAGCCACTGACCTTTATTATAACACCTCATCCCCACCCATGTTCTCCAAATGCTTGCTGTAATGTCACAGCGAGAGCCACGGGAGACACACACATAAACTTGACAACATGCAAAAGAAGGACCCTCAGGGCAGGTCGGCGTGTTTGCGAGAGCCGCCGCCGTCTCCTGGATGCCACTATGTGAATTTTTGAGGAAGCTTTCATGTTGCTCTGTGAGGACCTTGGCATCCATGAGACCAGCAATGAGCAAAGTCCTACCTGGGAGCCATTTGCAGCTTGCTGCACTTTAAAAAAAAAAAAAAAAATTATATATATATATATATGTATATATATGTATATATATATATATATATATATATATATATATATATATATATATATATATATATATATATATGTGTGTGTATATATATATATATATGTATATGTATATATATATATATATATATATATATATATATATATATATATGTATATATATATGTATATATATATATATATATATATATATATGTATATATATGTATATATATATATGTATATATATATATATATATATATATATATATATATATATATATATATATATATATATATATATGTATATATATATATATATATATGTATATATATATATATATATGTATATGTATGTATATGTATGTATATGTATGTATATGAACGATCAGCGCTTCCACTATTACCAATTCTCATTGTTTGGGTATTTCTGATTTTCACCACTAGATGTCCTCGTAAACTCAATTTAATCCCACCCCAAAAATGCAAGCACATACGGTAAAAAGTATTGACTCATGACATTGTTAATGTAAGTATCGAAATTATCTACTGAATTTTGAATTCGCAAGGCTTGAGTTATTGGAAGCATATATGTGAGAATTAAATGATGAAAGCAAAACATTAAGTGACATATGGTATATTTACAATACTCAAAACCAAGCACTACTAGATTTTATTTATTTTTTACAAAAGCATTGTATGTGATGTTTTTTTTTTTATTTGATCTTCGTTTTATAATTAACACAACATCTATTGTGTGTGTCAAACTCATTTTGTCGCATGCCACATCATGTGGTTATAGTTTTCCTCTGAGGGCTATGAACTTGCATAAATATACAGTTTTTAACAAGCCTGCAAACAACTAATTTATTGTTAAAAGTAAAAAGTATTTGCAGGAAATAGCAAATAAAGCCATGATTTACCTTTGCAGGCCACATAAAATGACATTGTGGGCCGAACTTAGCCCCAAGCCATAATCTTAATAAATAAAATAAATAAATAAAAGTGCATAATCAATCAAAAGTGAGCATTATTTTATTTGCTTCATGCTTTTCACATATAAGACTTCACGTGTAGGTGCACCAAATATTTGGGCCCACCAGTGCAAACACCTGCAACGAGGCCTCAACGGGAGCCCCGACAGAGCAAATCCTTTGTGTCCCGTGCGTGTCCGGGTGAGCGGACAAAATTGGACTGTGTGCATCAGAGGAATGCAAACTGGAATGATGGCCCCGCGCCAACCTCCCAGCGCTAGCTTGTAACACGTCCGCTTGTCCCTGTAGCGTCCCGAGGACGCTCCACTCTTATCAATACAGTGAAAGGGTGCACAGTACGCACTGTACGGCCTAACAAGAGGACTCGGCGGCGCCTTTAGCCACTGCTCTGATTGTCCTTAAAATGAAAACAGCCTCCTGTTTGTTTTTACTTGATTAGATAGAAAAGGCTATCATGTTCTTAGACAAACAATCAGTTGTGTTGAAAATAGACACACGACTCTCTGACTGCTCTTGACCTTTTTGTGCTGTGGTGACCGGTAGTCATGAAAAATACATCGTTACTGCATAAGCGCATAATTGGCAACATTTCTGTTTTACGAGTTTTCTCTTAATTAAGTGGCTGTAAATCTAGGCAATACATCTTAAAAAAAACTAAAGAATGAACACGTTTTGTATTACGGCAACACTCCTCTACAAAAAGTCAAACTAGCAACCTAATATCAGAGCTAACGTTAGCATAGCACTGCTAGCTTGACGTGTGTCTTATGACAATTTATGTCAACAATGGTTCTGCAAACAAACATGGCAATTCTAGCAGATATTCAAACGAGTATGTGCCAGATGAATGGACTATTCATCCGATCCTGGAACATTCTCAAACTAATTGGCTAAAGCGTACAGTGTGTTTCCTCAAGCGAGAAGAAGTTCAAGTGAAATAAGGGGGGCTTAAAACCTGAAAATGGCTTTTCATGTAAGATCAAAAAGACAGGAATGTGCGCTGTCATCACGCCACACCAGGATAAGCTCAGTCATGCGGCGCGCTGAAGGAAGGCCTTTTTCTTGTTGAATGTTTAATAGAGAAGTAGGCTAGCCTAATTGTTAACATGATGTGAAATGTCATAAATAGGCTAATGGAAATTAGCAGTGATGTTACAGTAAATATAGCAGCTATAGCTAGCAAGTGCTGTGATCTAGGAAATCAATCTTGAAAAAAACTGAAGACTGTTTTGTATTACAGCAACACCACTCTCCAAAAACAGCTAATATCAGCGCTAACGCTAGCATAGCACTGCTAGCTTGATGTGAATAATTGATTTCACTTTTTAAATGGGATTTGATATACCACTGGTGAGTTAACTCTATTCAAATTATACATAAAAACATTAAAAACCAGAATGAATGATCATTTTTGCTAGCCTGATAAGGTGATTGCCCCAGTCGTTTTTGTTTTCAGAAAATTAGAACAGAAACACTACAAATTCAACAAACGGGGAGTTGCCTTGATTCACAATGACCTGAAAGACTCAAAATCGTGAAAAGAATGCAATTATTATTTTATGTTGGGATAGATTGTACAAAATGACATGAATATTTATGCTTTTAGGCTACTGATTGCATTACTTGAAATGTGCTGTTTTGAATACACATTTTTTTTGGCCATATCCATGCATCAATTTTAAAACTGGAGCTCGGCCCATCGTGCTACTACTGTATTATTTTACATGTTCAATTTTCATATTGGCATTTGGCGTCGAAGCCTACACAGCCACTGAGTAAAACTGTGAGATTTTGACCCGGCCATGTTGTTTATTTTCTGTCAGCATTGCCCTTTTCCAAGGTAATGAAAGGCCCAGCCAAAAATCCTTCAAAGTCGAAGCGGTGGCGAAATAAAAGGACCACCGTCATTGCCTTCTCCTCCCATTGTAGCTAATTGATGGATCCCCCAGAATGATTGCGGCCGAAGTAATCCACAGCGGTCATTTTCCCATCTCAAACTTCAGAGGGTCAAGTGGTCATTTGTTGGAGGAGCTACCGAGTGGTCCCCGCCGGCGCCTTTTTTGAAGCCAAACAAAGACACCTGTAGTCATGGACGCCGGGAGGATTTGTGCTGTCAGGGTTCGTTTTGAGGTCAGTCCATGTTTTACATTACTGCAAATTGACCACCATAGTTTCAATCCCAGATCCACGGTACTCCCTTTTAAAATTTACTGGCAAACTAAACAAAAACTCTAAAGACAGATGGGTTCAAAAATAACCCAGCTATGGATAAAAAAAAAAGGACAATGGCTGAACTTTGCATAAAGTTGCTAGTTTGAAGCTTCCACATTTTGGGAATCTCTATAAACAAACTAACAAACAGCGTTAATGTTGCAGTACTAAAGCCTTTTAAGTAATGGCTCCCTGGTCAAAAATAATCCATTTATGGGTCAAAAAGGACCAACCCAATACAGTATTTGGGTCAATTTGACCCAACTTCCTGTGTTATTTGATACTAAACAACCCATTTTTGAGGTCTTAAACAAAACAACCAAATAAATGGACCAAAAATTGCACCTGCCCTTTTTGACCCGTAATTGAGTTATTTTTAACCCAACTGTATTAAGAGTGTACAGCGAGGATAATTTCAATCATAAACTTTGTCTAAGCCTGCTAATTTAATCCTGGCACATTTTGGAAAACTCCATATGGACTAATTGATAATCCTGTAAGCAAGAAATATTTGAACACCAAAGGTGCAGCAGCACATGTAAACAGATATTATGTATCTCTGCACTGAGATGGGACATTGCCGTCGTGGTCAGTATAGTTACATGCTTATGCTGCCCCCAGGTGGTCTATGTTTCCACCTCAGAAGAAGCAGCACAATGTTATTTATATTATATTATATTATATTATATTATATTATATTATATTATATTATATTATATTATATTATATTATATTATATTATATTATATTACTTGTTTTATTATAAAAATTGATACATTTCATAGTTCACTACTGTCTGAAAAAAATAGTGCAAACTGGGTAGGCAGCTACTTCTTCTTTGAGTTTAAAAGCTATTAAAAAGTCAACTCTGGACTGTATAGTACTGTATGTCGGACTTTCCGGGCCAAACTTGGCGCTGGAGCCTTTCCAGACTTTTCACGGAGTATCTCGCGCATGCCCCCCGCCTTTGATTCCGTGCATTAAGTACGAGACAGTTAAGTGGTTCATTGTACAGAACATAATGTGCTTTCTCTTCATGCGTGCTTAATGAATGTGAGAGAACATGCTGGCCCAAAGTCTCAGCCAAAGTGCGCCGGGTCGCTGGTGGGTGGTGCATACATACTGTATGGGGGGGGGGGGGGGGGGGGGGGGGGGGCTTTTGACTTTTCTGACTTGGGAATGAGTTCGAGGAATCTTTCACAGTGGGTATAAAGGCCTATAAAGGGAGCCTCTGTGGAGAAGACGTTATACTGTATTGTTTACTACACTGCGAATTGTTTAACTCATTCAATGCCAAAGATGTATTTTTCCTTTTTTTTTTCTTTTTTTTTTTAAAGACATTAAATCCCAAGCATTTGTATTTTTTTTTCTAGATTTTTCAAGTGTTGAGCTAAAGGAGTGTCTGAAAACAGCTTGAATTAAATCTCATAACAATCGATTACATTAGTAACTGAGAGTAATTAATTAATATAGAACTTTAGTACCAAAACTAATCAATTATTTTAGCACCTCAGAAATATGCTGTAGTATGAAAGTAATCAATAACGTATTACATTAAGTAATCAAGTCTCTTTCGTAGCTTAAGTAATGTAATTACTTTAATAGTTTATTGTCTAGAGTAATCACTTACTTCAGTATCTTAAGTAATCACTTACTTTTGTACTGTAATATCTAATATAATCAATTACTTTAGTACCTTAAGTAATCAATAATCTAAAATAGTCATTTACTTTAATACCTTAAATAATCAGTTCCTTCGGTACATTAAGTCAGCGATTATTTTAGTACTTTACCTAAAATAATCAGTTATTTTAGTAAATTAAGTCCTTAATTATTTTAGAACATCAGTATCTGAAGTAATCAATTACTTTAATACTTTATTATCTAAGATAATCAATTATGTCAGGACCTTAAGTAATCAATTACTTTTTACTTTAATATCTCATGTAATCAATTACTTTAGTACCTTAAGTAATCAATTACTTTAGTACTAAAATATGCGATTACATCTCAATTAATTTAGAACTTTACTATCTAAAGGAATCAATTACTAAAGTACCTTATGTAATCAGTTACTTTATTACCTTAAGTAATGAATTACTTTAGTACTAAAGTGGTCAATTAGATCTCAATTAATTTAGAACTTTATTATTTCAAGAAATCAATTACTTAGTGCCTTAATTAGTCAATTACTTTAGTCTTTTATCTTTTATCATGTAAAGTAATCAATCGCTTGGTAGCTTAAGTCATGAATTACTTTAGTACCTAAAGTAATCAAGTACGTGAGCACTTTAATACCTAAGGTCATCAATTATTTTATAATTTAATTACTTAAAGTAATGAATGTAGTACAATTACCTAATGAGATGGAATGATGAAGTACTTACTTCAAATTTGGATTACTTTACGTATAGTACCAGGCATTTTCAGAACTTCCTTTTGCCAAACATTTAAAAAAAAGATATAATGGGGGAAAAAAAATGATTACGCAACAATGTGGAACTTCTCTGAGCAAAGTCGGCCTTGGTATAAGTGTGAGATTCCGCCCCTCTGCTTCTAATCAGCATTATGTGGCTTGTTTGGCTAACGCCATCTGCCGAAGGCCTGGCCTCAGCGGAGTCAAACTCAATCCAGATGCCTGCTTGCTTTTTGGCAGCGGCGAATCCACCGGCAGTCCCGCGTCCGCCCATTGGGGGCCTCCGGCGCAACAACAACGCGTGACGCTCGTAGTGATGATCGCATGGGCGAAGCCTGAAAAATACTGTATGACGCATGTTGGGATTCTGTCAAAACTGAGTCATCTGGATTGTGAATTACAAGGATTTCGTTTTGGGATTTGAGGAAACGTAAAGGTTGAACCATCTACCCACCAGCGTCCAAATCGGGGGAGGGTCTGGGTTTCTCAGCGCGTTTTTTTGAATTTGGTAGACCGGCTACGTCTCACTGGGCGTTCCAGTTAATGCGACAGGACTTGCCCCTTGACGTGACTGCTTATTTGCTCTCCAAAAGCAGACTAGATTTTAGCCTATCTAAAAGGTGATCAATTTGGCGGCTCAGATGGTGTTAACGCAACGCAGGTGGCGTAAACGCAGGTTTATGAATTAGAAGCAGGATCAGGTGGACAGATTCCGTCCACTGCTGACGTGTGTACGTTAATGGCGCCGTATTTCATTCATAATGTGACAAGGGCATGGGAAAATCCATCTGCATTATTGGAGTCGGAGGAGCAAAGGTGTGTTTTTGTACGGTAATAATTGTGAGGACCGTTGTGATATTATTTTATTTTTTTTTAACCGGCAAGTGAAGACCTTTTGAAGAAGTGAGGAACCTCTTGCTTTTCTATTCTAATTCTAAGCTTACCGTGCTTTCCGCACTATAAGGCGCACCGGATTATAAGGCGCACCCTCAATTAATGACATATTCTAAAACTTTTTCCATATACTGTATAAGGCGCACCGGATTATAAGGCGCACCCTCAATAGATAACATATTTTAAACCTCTTTCAATCACAATATAGTAATACACAAAGTAATAACAATAATAACTCTAAACTCTCAATAGCATAATAAGTCAATGTCAATATGAACAACCTTGTTCAAGTGTAAACACACAAAAGAAACAGGTAAAGCTTACTTTATCGGTTCGTTCCCCATCTACGAATACCAATCTCAATATTGATCCATAAATAAGGCGCATCTGATTATAAGGCGCACCATCAGCTTTTTTATTTTTTTTTAAATTAGGGTTTTAGGTGCGCTTTATAGTGCGGAAAATACGGGATTTCCCTTTAAAATAATATATAATACATGGCGGTAGCTGGAAAATTGATGTTGTTACAGCGATGTAAATGTTGCCAGTTTGTGAAAATGCATTTGAAGTTTTGCCACATTCATCTTTCAATGGTCTTCTGATCTTTTATTTTCATGTCGTACTTGGATTACAATTTGAACTTTTTGTCTGCTGGGAAATGAAAGTTGAGATCTTAAGGAGGTTGTTTCTGTGGAAATCTAAAAATGGACTTTGCTGAAAATTCTTATTGTTGTCAGTGACAAATCTAATATTCTCGACATACGGCAGACGTTCATAAATTGAATGTTCATATGCCGAAGAGCGTCTTTACAAGAGTTACGAGCACGGTCACGAAACAAAGACGCTCTTCCCATTTTAACCCAACTGCTTCAAGCTGCGATTAATCAGTCCAATGATTGGATGATAACTTCCGCCGCTTTCTTCAAACTCATCCGTCCCATCATCCCGTAAAATAACGAGCCTCACTTTGAAGCCGGGCTCGTGTTCCACGCACGCGAAGATCGGCAACCGAACATTTGCGCCAACTGGCGTTTAAGTAGGCCACATGTTATTTCATCAAACGCCTGTGTTTTGCCTTCACTCGTCTAAAACACAGCCTGGAGATGCAGATGATATATTTACATCTGAAACTTGTGAAATTCGTCTTGGCAAGGATCTCAGAGCCTGCGGTTGAATCACAGCACGCCTGCTTTGAGGAGGCCAAAAACAGTAAACAAGCTGCATAATCAAGTATTTTTGATGGTTTTATTCTGGTGAATGGAAATGAATCTTCTATGAGTAAAGTGTGAGTGCTTGTGTGATTTTTTTTTTTTTTGTTAGGTACTGTATCTTTAGCAAGATTTCAATGTAGCCTCACCTCAAATGGCCAAAAATGGGATGTTCGCAGTTTGTTATTGGTTTTAATTCCTGATTTTTGCGGAGATTTCCCATTTGAGGGCCTGGAAGGGGGCTCCTCCCACCTGTGGTCCCTTCTGAAGGTTTCTGATTTTCCCCAAACTGGGGTTTTTGAGTTTTTCCTTCCCCTTCTGGGAGCTTTGACAGGGGATGCTGTTGTGTATCTTATACTGAAAAGATGTCTCTGTACGACTTCTTTTCTTGAAAGAGGTCTCCACATGACCTCTTTTCTTCTGTGAAGCCCTTTGAGACTTCGGTGATTTAGGGCTATATAAATAAAATTTGATTGATTGATTGATTGATTGAATTGTGTTCAGCCACTACGTGAAGAAGTACTTTCTCTTCTTTTGAACGTATTCAATCAAATAGACATATTTTGATGTTATATACCATAGGTGTCCAACTCCAGTCCACAAGGGCCGGTGCCTTGCATGTTTTTCGGCTTTCTTTCCCCAACACACCTGATTCAAATGATTAACTCACCAGCAAGCTCTGAAGAAGCTTGAACACGATTCTAATTATTTGAATCAGGTGTGTTTGAGAGAGAGTGTTCAAAAACATGCAGGATACCGGCCCTCAAGGACTGGAGTTTGACACCTATGTCATATATACAGTCAATCACAAGAATGTGTGTGAACCTGCGTGTGAATGCCAAATGGCCCAAAACGGTCCCGCATGCACACCGTGAGATCACACACAAGCCGACGTGCTTAATGTTCATGTTTACGAAATGACCACAGTGAATTGCCGAATGGCCTGAACCACAATACTTTCACCCTGTTACAATTAAACTGAAAATGAGGGAGAAGGAGACGGTATTTGGCCAGTGCATTTTGTGCCGTGACAGCAACGTCTCCCTCGCTCGCTTGAAACGAACAACAGGAGAAAGACATGCAGAAACACACAAAAATTACACTTTGTAATTGAAAATATGCTTTTATAAGTGTGAAAATATCCCTCAGAGTATTTTCACACTTTTTTGCCTGGTTCCATATTTTTTTTAGTTCTTTTTTCAAGATGCTTGCGCCTTTTTGAGTGCAGATTTTTGACATTTGTCACTTCTTTGTTGCGTTGCGAGTCGGATTAATGCGACCTGGACGTTCAGACTGAAGTCAAATGATCGGATATTTATCGGATTTATTTATGTTTGGACGTAAGAATATTTTCACACTTTTTTGCCTGGTCCACTATTTTTTTCGTACTTTTTTCAAGATGTTTGCACCTTTTTGAGTGCACATTTGTGACATTTGTCACTTGTTTGTTACGTTCGAGTCAGATTAATGCGACCTGGGCCTTCAGACTGAAGTCAAATAATCGGATTTATTTATTTTTGGACGTAAAAAGGTAAAAATATGTCTTTGGAATTGAAAGAGTTGATTGCACCACATAGTTGTTTGAGGAGATAGCATTCATTGCCTTCAGGGGGTTGCGTATATATAATGACAGCTTTTCCTCCTATGTGCCCCAGTGGAGATAATCATCCTGCTTTTATTACAGAGCCACACACTGCCAAATCTCTTGACATCAAAATGCAAGATTACGTAAAGGTAAACACAGTTGCGCCCCCTATGTCACAGGGGTGGTCTGTTTTGTTTGTTTCGTGATGATATACATCGAACGGGGAGGATTGGCGCTACGGGTTCTCATCCCCTCGGCGCTACGTGTAATTAATCTGGCAGCGAGGGGCTAATATACAGAATGGAGGCCAAAAAAATATGGTGAGAAAACAAAAGCTTCCCAAGAACACCTCTGAAGGAGTTCATACGCACTCCCTGGACTTAACGCTTATCTGATCCCCCCAAGGCCAAGCGAAGCCCTTTTTCATTTATTCAGTCTTTCTTGGACAAAAATGCTTAAAGCTTTGCTTTTCCAACTCAGCTTTGGTCATGGGAGATTTTTGAGAAAATCCAGTCTTTTAAAAAAAAAAAAAAAAATCATATGTTGAAATACGTTGACATATTTAAAGGGTACCTTGACTTAAAAGAGTACTTTGCTCCGTGACCAAGCTCATAACTCAATTCTCCCCGTTGATATTTAATTGAAATGCCATGAATCCATTCCAGAACCTCAAAGTGGTTTTAATAAAACAATTCTGGATAAAAACATCATAAAAAAGGAATGGAAAGAAATAAAACGGTTTTAGAAAGCGTAATTACTGTTGTATCCGTTTCTTCGGGTTTATTTCAAGCAAAACAGACGACTTCCTGTTCAATTTTGGGCACGGGTCATTTAGAATTGTGCTTCTCGACCTTTTTTCAGTGATTTCCCAGTTGTAAAATATTTTTTAGCTAAGTACCCCTAAACCACTGCAAATCATTTTTGGATGGAAAAAAAAACAATTGAAATCCAGTGTTTATTTGACCTAACTTTGGAACAGCATTAGTAGTGGTATTTCTGGTGTTTTTACTCAGCAAATTCAGAAGATAGATCATGTAAATATATATTACATATATTACATCACTAATGAAAATGTCCATTCATCTCAAACTAAAATAAAGCCATCCAACATTTTGAAAGAATTAATTGTAGTAATAAAAGTTGCTTCATGTTCCAATTCATTTGCTCCTAATTTGAAAGGATAACTGTACTACATATGTTACGGCTCTCAAAAAACTCAATGAGATTTGATAATACCAGAAATCCTGTTAAAATTATGAAATGCCCTTACAATGCCCTAGGGGTACTCATTAGTAGCCCCAATTGAGAACGGCTGCTTTAGACTTTTTGTTTTAAATGGAAGAGCATGTTTGAGGTTTCATTTTAGATGAATGGTAAATTTCGCTTTAAAGTACCAACTTAACATCAACTTTGATTAGTTAGTTTAGCCTAGCGCATAAATGCAAAGCACCCAGCTGCAACTTCGGCCACAGCTAACGAAAGCAACAAAAACGCTAACGTAGCATTGTCAAACCACACTGCGCCATAGTTATTTTGTTGTTATTTTATATTTATTTGCCACAGTAAAACCACGCCATTCCTCGTAACACGCGTGAACCTGGCTTAAACTCATAACTTTCCAACCCCTAAAATACATGCATACATTCTGGCACAAAGTCAACTAAATGGGCGGAAAATGAAATCTTCATTCGGCCCTTGTGCGCTGTTGAAGCTTTTATTTCCAGGGAGCAAGGCAGAAAGATGTTTGTGGCGAGGAAGGCTGGAGCCTGCGCAGCTGATAAGAGAGCACAAGAACAATAGAAAGCAGGAGGGTAAAAAGGGGCCCCGAAAAGGGCGGCTGAAAGGCACACACTGTGAAGCCAGGGTGGGAGGCACACCTCCGCGTGCATGCTGACTCCACCAGTCTGAAAATTGCACAACACTTCTTTTGTTTGTGCATCATCCCAACTTGTGTTGAAAGTGCTATGTTGAACATATCCCACATCGAACGGAAACCCTGAATCGAGGTCACCGGGCGGGAAACAGGTGGTGGGGGGGGGGGGGGGGGGGGGGGGCAGGAGAGAATGCAGAGGGGGTGCAGGTGGGCAGGGAAGTTTATAGGGAGAGACGACCAGGTGGAAACGATATAATGAGCAATTCAAACATGTGGGACTGACTTAAATATAGCTGCCATATTCCTTTTATTGATTATACTGAGTATATGTGTGTGTGTGTGTATATATATATATATATATATATATATATATATATATATATATATATATATATATATATGTATATATATATATATATATATATATATATATATATATATATATATATATATATATATATATATATATATATATATATATATATATATATATATATATATACACACACACACACACACACACACACACACACATAACAATAATAATGTGAATGCAGTTCACGGGATAATTTGTCATATTTAAACTGTAACTAATTGGAGCTAGCTAACCCATTTTTAGTACTTGTCATTGGTTGTCTGCCTTCAGCTAAAGGTAACATACAGTCCTTAGCAAATTCCTGATTCAGGCTTGAACATACCGGGCGTGTTACCTTGCACGATATGTGAAACATGTGGTCCTGTTCTGTGGTTTGGCATCTGGATTTTGCCTCGCTGGTAAGCGTTGGGTGCACCGCAAGGGCGTGGAAAGATAAATCTCCAAGAAAATGCGGTTCTTAGTCAGATCTGGTGGCACGTCGACAACATGGACCGCGGCCACAACAAATAAAAAGCAAAGTTTTGATCGCAGTACATGTGCAGAGCATATGGAGCTCAACTAAATCCCTTTTGGCTCATATCTGAGTTTAATTTTAGTCAGTTATTGACAACATTAATAATATAGATTCACCTGGTTTGGTATCAAAGTTCTGGCTGGGAAGTAGCGCTTGAAGTCCTTACCTCGAGAAATCATAATTTCAAGTAAGACTTGTAGGCTCGAAGTTGTAGGCTCGTCTCCTGTCTCTTGACTTGCTTCTTTGTGAGTGAAATTTTGGCGCGCAATTGACCGAAAGGAATCCAAGAGAATCTGGACAGTTTTGAAAATAAAAGGTTGGTCAAAATAAAATATCTTTCAGACTCGGATCATATATGAAACGGAAATAATTCATTAATTTGAGTGCGACCCATTACCGGTTGATTCATGGATGCGTACTGAGGATCACGGACCGGTGGTTGGGGACCCCAGATCGAGTAGAGTAAAAAAAAAAAGAAATCTATAACAGGTGATTCATAAGGCTTCATTTTCCCATGACTATTTTTTCAGCCGGCTCTATTACGCCACCTCATTTTGAGGCCTTTGAAATGTTCTGTATGAGACTCCACATTTACGTCAGGAGCTTTTAGCAGAATGAAACAAGGCAGAGCTTGACTGTTTCCTGGAAGGAAAAAACAATCTGAAGACATGACACCTGAGGACTGTTCTGTGCTTTTTCATCTTTCATCTCCTGGCTTTTTTTTTTCTCTTGACGTCAGCCGAAGAAAGAGAAGAAGCCTTCCTTGCTGTAAACCCAACGACGCCCAGAGGTCACCAATCATCCATTGGACTCAAGATGTATGTCCTGTTTATTGGCCGTAAAAAGGGTTAACATTTCCCCTCCTGCTGTCTTGAACAAGCGCAGGTTCTTCAATTCAATTGTCCACACTCAGAAGACCTTTCCCAGCAAAAACTTTGAGCGCACACATCATAGGGAGTCCGGGAGCTTTTTGTTCTTTTGTTCAAAGGCTTCCTCGTGCTTCCTTTCTGTTGAGGAACACATCCATTGCTCACAACATTTGGAACCACTGCACAATGTAGCACAGTTGCGCAGATTATTTTTTAAACGGACTTTATTCAGGTTCTTTCGAAGAGCAGTTTATTTGTGTTGTATTTTATTGAAGCGGTTCGTTCTCATGTTTGAGGTGGAATTTGATGCTTTCATGAAATGACGCATATTTTCTCATATCTTCTTTTCCTGACTAGTGATTTTTGGTTGAATAGTATCACTTGATCAAGTCTCTTCTCATATTTCATGCTAAGAATAAATAAAAACATGTATCAGTCCTGCTGATAATGCATTGGATCGATTTTTTTTTATTTATTTATTTATTTTTATCGGACAGAACTCTGGGCTGCAATATAAGTATTTTGGTGCAAGTGAAAAAGTTCTATTAGGACATGCCCAAAAGATATTGAATAACATGTTTTAATTGAACTGAAAAAATATAAGTATACAGTACCATGTATCCAAAGGGTGCAAAGGGTTCTTTTTTTTTTCTTTTCATTTGTCTTAGATGCATGTTAAATGCAAAAAAAAAAAATCAATAGAAAAAAATAATAGAATATTGTGGTGCCTTGTGATACAAGTGTAATTTGTTCTCTGACCATGCTCTTAACTCAAAACACTCAAAACATTTTGTCATTCATAGGAATGGGAATGCATTAATCCGTTCCCACTTTTAATAAAATGTTTATAAAGTATATTTTAAAGTGGAAAATAGCACTCTAAAATATGATTTTTTTACTCAACAAAATATTCAAAAAACACACCCTATTTGTCATTAGGCTGCTCCTTGGTGTGCCGTACAGAAATGCACTGCATGAAGACATAGATGACACAACTCATCAGAAGTAAAAGTTATCCTTCTTCATAGAGGATAAAGAATATATGCATGTGAGTATTCCTCTATTTTCTACGAAATGCATTGCTGCACCAGTTGTGTTCAAATATCCTTTGCTTAAAAGGGTTATAACACCACCACAAACAGTATAATATATTTGTCAAAGGGTTTTGTTATTAGGCGGTAGCAATCAACTAGCAAACGTGCAATTCTCCTTATTTTAACAGTAGACTTGCCAGTGAATCCAGTAGAGTGCGCTGAAACTTGCAAAAACTTTCATTTTTCCATCAACAGTTTTGCTTCGTCACATAACAAGCAGTGCAGAAAATAGTCATTGTTTTTCCCTCCTCGTTCACATCCATTCAAAAAGGCGCTAGTGTCAGAGGGTTTTGCATAGCTGACTTTTTATTTTTGTTCCTGGAAGACGTAGAGGAAGTTCAGCAGAGGCATAGCTAATCTGACACAGTGCAAGCAAGAAGACTTTTAACGAGATAAAGCTCCAAGTTGGGATAGGGCAGAGAGTGCATATCCGTGGAAAACAGCTCTCTGACGTTGATTAAAGACGATGGCTGTCATGAAAAAGTAATGAGCTTGTTCGCTACCCGGCCGTCCTTGAACGAGCGCGTGAGCTTACTTTAAAAAAAAAAAAAAAAAAGAAATAAAATGGTAGAGCTGGAAAACATCAGCTGACTGAAGGTGCTTTGTTGGCAGCTCTCTTCCTTTACGGATCACCTCTGTTTCCAGACTAAACAAATTCCTTTTTTTGTTTGAGAGGATAGAGCATTTATATGGAGGCTGCAATAGAAATGCAGGGCATATACACAGACGTGTACATACACAAACACGCGCAGGCTGCCCTGACAGCCAAGCACTTTTTTTACAGGGCTGCCTCACCGCAACATCAAACAGCCAGTAAAAAAAGGAGAGACACTCTGTCCAATGTGGGTGTGCTGCGGGTGAGGTGCAATGAGGCGTTTGGAAAGGTTGCGCTTTTCTTCCAACTGTCAAATTTACTGGCGGTACACAATTGAAAAGCCAAGTAGAAAAACAAAGTCAAGAAATACACGAGACGGCTATGAAATGGTGAACGGCGTGCATTTTATACATGGTCGTCGACCGTAGCGTTAGCTTCCGGTGGAAGCGTGGCGCTGCCAATGTGGAGTTAACATTTGTGACTAGCGTACTCATTTGAACATACAGTAGGCCCCCGTGTTACGAACTTAATCCGTTCAGCGCTACGCTCGCAACTCGAATTGCTCGTATGACGGGCAATCCAAACCTATGTTAATTAGTGAATGCGTGCAACGCGTGCAAAAACCTTAGGTAAAAACATCACGACTTTATACACATATTAAAAATGAGTAACATAACCTACTGTACAGTTAAATAACATATACAAAGGAAAAATGACATTTACCTTTGGGGCGACGTGACTTGAGCTGGTGGTGGGTGGAGGCGGAGGGGAGCAGAGACCAACCCGCAGAATTTTTTTTTTTTTTTTAAACGATAACATATTACCAGCGATTTCCTTCTCTTTAATCCATAATAGAAGAAGCCTCTCCATTTTGTTATTGACCGAGGTCCGTCCCCTGGCATGGAAAGTCTTGTCCTTAGAAGACTTGCTTGCTTTAATAGCTTCCTTGTTCTTGAGAATTGTACCGATTGTCGAGCGGTTACGGCCATACTACGGCCAGCAAGGTTAACTATGCGTGTGCCTCCTTCGTATTTATTTATTATCTACTGCTTCGTTTTTATTTTCATCATTCTCTTATTTCTTCCTTTACCGCCACTTGCAATTTTAGAAGCCATGTCTAACAGATGAAAGTTTGCAAAGTCTTCACAACACACCGACGAGCTCGTGCCATCAAGCTAGATGAGGGCGTTCGGCCAATAGCATATCGGCATTTCTGTGATTCACGTGACTCCGGCAAATAGCATATCCGCATCTCCGTGACTGAGGCCGTGACTGTGACCTTTATCGACCAATAGCATATCGGCATTTCTGTGAGATGCGAGAAAAGTTATTTTTGTTGATGCAGCAAAGCGAAAAAAATTGTGCGGACACACTGACCGGCATGTTGGATGGTTCGTAAAACGAAAGGTTTGTGAGAGGAGGACAAAAAATGCCGCGGTCCACGTCGTAAGATGAAAAACATGTAAAACAGTGGGTTCATAAACCGGGGGCCCACTGTACTTACATATTCATGTTTATGTTTGAATGTATCTTCAAATAGGTTTGGATCCATTTTCAAATACATTCGGACAACCCTCGTGTATACACGGTACCAATGCGGGACCTTTTCGATTATTTCTTTGTGAAATCAAAGGAGAAAGCATTGAAAAAAAAAACACTAGGGAGTTGAAATTTCACACTAATTATATAATCATATTAAAAACACAACCATGCTGCAAATTCTAAACTGTTGCAGCTTGGCATAGTAAATAATTACAACACATATGTTCACAGTTACCAGGTTGGACATACCCACACTCATTATAATCCACGTTTTTCTGATGGATGTTAAACCTATGGCGCGATTTTTGAACCAGGCTTTTTAGCTGTGGTTGAGATAGGCCAACAAATAGAAATTTCTCGAATGACTTGTGTGTAACACTTTAAGACAGTAGTTGGCGCCAAAGATCACTTAATTGTTATTTTTTTGTTCTCGCGTCAAATCGTACACGAAAACTCATTGGTTGAGCGTCAACCTCAGACAAATTTAAACTATCCGGATTTAGAAGAACAGCAAATTGTCTACCTTCTTTGTTAACTTGGTCATAGCAGAAGGTGATCAGCCACAAGTTGTGTCAGTTTTGCTTAAAAGCAAAGTGACGACGGAGCCAAAACGTCAAGAAAATTCCGCATCTTTGGCCACAAATGTGACAAATGTGGATGATGGATGAAGCCGCGTTCCAACTCTCATAAAGCCTGTGGTGCTACCAGGCTGCTGCCAGGCTTATTTTACAAATAAAACCTTGAGACATTCCTAACCAGTCCTCTGGGGGTTGTTTTCCCGTAAAAAACAGTCATACGCTAACCACAAACAACGCGCCAAAAATATACGACCACACAAAGGCTTGCACAGAATAAATAAACAAAAATCTACTCTCTCAAACATGGTAAGCTAATTTTATTGTTAAATTATTTGGAATGAGTTGGCAAAATCTCTCAGTGATCGGATGTCCATGTTCAGTTTAAGGCTGATAGCAACGATTAATTGACCAGCAATCATTTTTGTCAACCAGTTTGAGACTTAATTTAATTGAACAATGTTCTATTTTTCGTAAATTTAGCAAACCAGTAACTGAATCTTAATTTATTTTTTTGTATTTTCTGCACTGTCGATGTTCTTTTTTTTCTGTAAACAAAAGGAAATTAAAACTTTCTTAATCTGATTCGTCATCAAAATAATGAACAGAATGCCCGATTACCAAAATAATCGTTAATTACAACCCTACTAGTTGTCTCATTTGCAGAATGGGGACACGCTTTACATAAAATATCCATCAAAATTCATTGCCGCACAGTAGTAATGTTCAAAAAGAAGAAAATGAGAATAGATTGTTGCAAGATCCATCAAAAATGATTTGGGGATACAGAACGAATGATAAGTGAAAAGACTAAGCGAGCAGATCTGATCCAGTCCATCACATTCATCGCTGATAAAGAATGAAAGCTTAGTACAAAAAGTCACTTCAGAAAGACAAAAAATAACAAGACTAGACAGGTCTGATATGGTGAAGCAGCATGTAATTATGCTTTCTTCACCAACTGCAACGTTAGGTTAGATCCATCAAATTCACTGTTGGTTAAGAATGAAAGGCTACATACAAACTGACGAGAAAAAAACAAAACAAAAAACTAGACCAGACAGGTCTGATGGTGCAATGTCATGTTACAGTATATACACTAACAGACCACAAAATTGTTTATAAATGAACTCTCTCATGAGATCCATCAAAATCATTGCCGTTAGAAAAAACGAGACCGGACAGGTTCGATACGTTATATAATCGTACGTTGCGTGCGAAGTGCGTTTCATCCCGACTCTCGACTGGAGTTGCGCCCCAGGCCCGGCGCGACGCGGCGAAAGAAACGTTCCCGCGTCCTGCTGTCCGCAGCTTTTTGAGAACTGTGAGGTCAGTGGGAGGGGAAGGTGACCGAGGGGTTCGAGCCAAAGACGAAGCGGGGGGGGGCAGAGGCCAGAGCATCATGAAAGGCCTCAGCACACAGCTGTGTATGGACAGCCACCCGCCGTTCCAGCCCATTCATCACAACAAACCCGCGAGTGCCTTTGAGATCTTAGGCCTCAAAATCACACCGCTTCAGCAGTTTGCGAAGGTCGACGCTTGATAGCGTTACCTTACTCCTATCAGAAAACGGGAAGTCTTTGGGTCCAACGCTGATAGGAGCCCGTTTCGACGAATGACGAAAATCTAAAAAAAAAGACGAAGTAAGCAGTGAAAACGGGAGTTTTCGTCCGGGATTGTCGTCATCATTCACTGGCAGAGGTGGAAAGTCTTGGCGGTTTTTCAGGTGCCCGCCAGAAAAACTGTTTTTCATGCTTCGTTGTTTTTGTCACTCACTTTGAATTCTGTCACTGATGGACATTTGTTTTGATGACGATTGATGAGAAACCTCCCACTAACTTAGCAGTGACATAAAGGAATTTATAATTGTATTCTTCACTCACTTGACAGAGGTGGACATTCCGGCTGTCCGTCGCTGACGGATGCCAAGTTTGCTGACAAACCATGAATGATGAGAAACATTTGAAAAAAAAAAAAGATGAACTAAGTGTGACGGAAAAGAATTTTTTTCTGTTTTTTTTGTCCAACACTGTCACTCATCGGCAGTAGTGGACGTTCCATCAGTTCGTCACTGACAGATTCCCTTTTTGCTAAAAGATTAAAAAAAAATAACAAACTAGGTAGTTTTCATCCGACATGGACGACGTGGACATTCTATTGGTCCTTCACTGACAAGCGACAAATGATAAAAAACCTAAAAAAAAAAAAAAAAACAAAACGAACGCAGTGACAGGAAAGCAGTTTTCATCCATCATTGTTTTTGTCATTCTCCTGCAAAACAAACAAACAAAAAAAGTGTCCGAAAGTCTTTCATCCATCATTGAATTTCTTACATCACTGACGGAAGCCTGTTTTGACGATGACAAAATAAATAAATTAAAAAACGGATTAACTAAACAGTAACCAACATATTTTCTTCCATCATTATAGCTGTCACTCAGCGGCAGAGGCAAACGTTCCATATCACCGATATATGTCTATTTTGGGACGAAAACATTGAAAAAAAAAACAATTAAGCAGTAACAGAAAGGTAGTGTTGGTCCGACATTCCGTATTCGTAACTCATAAGCATTCAATCAGCCAATCCCTGATGGTCACCAACGATAGATGAACGATGAGAAACATTTTTGCCAACGAACAAGACAACAATTGAATTTGAAAAAACACTGCGGTAAAATAAAATTATGTGCGGAGCGACTGACAATCGCAGCTTAATTTGGCTGGAAAAAAATGGCTGATTGACGATGATGGAAGAAGGTCCACGGCGCCGAGGAATAATGAACGACGGACCAGCGAAAATTTGGTATAATGCCCACTTCTATCCGGTTTATTGGTAGGTCTGGTGAAGACATTTTAACGATAAATTAATGAATATGCTGCAACCAGCACAAAGCCACAACAAAACCAGGCAGGAAGTTCTTTGAGAAACTACCTTCTGAAGAAACCCAAAGGACACAAAAATCCATGCATGACCTTTCGAATGCTATGTAGCGGCGAGCAAACAGTCTTTGAGGAGTAACACATGGAGGTGCTCCCATGCTGCGAAGCTGCTTTGTGGCGCTGGAGGCCTTTTCCTGCATCAAAGGGTTGCTGAAATCACAGGAGGCAAAATAACGTTACCCAGTGTCAGCTCAGCAAACAACATTTTGGGGAGGGAGGGGGGGCAAGGTTTTTGGCTCTTAAGACCAGCGCCGTGACTCAAAGCCCACAAGCGGCGGCGCATACAAATGGAAACAATGCATCCTGACCTAATTCCCATTGAAAATATTTGAGGAAATCTGAAAAAAAGACTTTCAGCTCTCCAGCGTGGAAAGAATTTACGATTTTGCAAGAAGCTCGAGATGGTCGCAGTAATTGCTCATAAGGCTTCTGCTGTTGTGTACGCACTCTGCATTCCACAAGGCCGCAAACACTGACCAGTGACCACAACTTTACTGAAAATACCATACAGTATTTTTCCAACGACGCAGTAACCTCATAAGTGGATTATGTACAAGAGGATTTGCCAACCGACCCCGACCCAGACTCCTGGGCGGCTTTGACCTAAGAAAACAGCTGACCAAGACTGCAGCTTTTACTTTGGGTAAAAAGACGTCGTCACCTGTCAGATTACACTAAAAATATTCTCTTGGGTGTAAATATTGTTCGCAAACGTGGCATCTAATTTTTTTAACTGCCCACTACCAGCTGATCTT
The DNA here is from genome assembly GCF_059441005.1 of Hippichthys cyanospilos. NCBI lineage: Eukaryota > Metazoa > Chordata > Actinopteri > Syngnathiformes > Syngnathidae > Hippichthys > Hippichthys cyanospilos. Next base: position 9,159,626 of record NC_142384.1, read on the forward strand.
GTCCTGTTCACTTATTCCAGGAATTCAGTTTAACTACGCAGGCATCTCTGGGTAGACACAACAGGCTAGCATTCATATTCTGCAAAGAATTGGAGTAAGTGATTTATTTCTATACTGTACATATTTATTGACTTTTGGTTTGACAATGTTGCAATTCAATATAAGCAAGAAAAGTGCATGGGGCAGAGAGAAGACCTTTGAGGCATACCACTTTGAAACTCTATTCTAATACCAAAAGCAAAAGCTACACACATAATGATTTAAAAATGTACTTATTAAACTAGTTTATTATTCACGATAGTAGGCCCGATTGTCTGTTTGATTGTCTTTTAGTGATGATACGGTGATCATTCACACAATTGCTGGTATGTCTGTACTGTGTACCAGAGATGGAGATTCGCGACTCGTATTCGGACTTGTGAGAGGTTTAAGTACTCAACTTCGACTCGTCCACGAAAAACTTGGGATTTGACTGACTTTTCTTTGGGATTCTTGAGCATTATGAGTCTCTATGATGTGGCTAGTTCTCAGAGCCAAATGTTTTTTGAGCTAGCAGTGAAGTTTCATAGCTGTTATCATACATTTTGAGCAAATGACTTGTCGTAAAGTTAAAGTAGGGCTGAGATCAAGGAGAAATCTCCAGGAAATTGGTTTTAGTCCATTTTGAAGCTTTTATCAATCAATAATTAATTTTGAATTCACTTGCAGCTTTTTTAAGTAGCCTTGTTCTGTTTATTTGAGGGTAAGGTTTTTGACTCAAAAGATTTGGTGCAACTAGTCATAGCATCCTCTGTCGAAGTATAAAGGTTAATTGAGCTTGGGGGGGTGATGGAAATGGGACAGATGAAAGGGGAATATTAATTTTTGTTGTTAAGTTGATAAGACATAAACGTATGCATTGTTAAAGCATGCTTACTGTATGTCACTAACTAGTTTTTATTTCACATTTGGACCACAAAAACCACAATCAACAGTGCAGATGCTCACCGCAATTTTTACCTAATGGAAAAGCCTTTTTCTTGGAACCTTCCGACAAAGCCGAACATTTTACTGTATACACAGCTTGTTTTTGTTCATCTGCTTGTTCACGTGATATCCGGCAGCTTATTGCATAGCAAAACCATTCCGTAAAATGTAACTCCAGAATGCACTGCATGACAGTAAAGCACGCAGTCAAATGTTGTGAGAAGGCCAGGCACGCTTCAAAATAAATCTTACCCTGTCAAATAATCTATGGACATGTATGCCCCGGAACGCTTTTAGTAGGGTTAGCTAAATCAGCCGCTAACTAAAAACTGCACATTTTGATGATGACATCCTAACGAGGTTGCCATTGCTACTGATCAATATGAAACATACAAGGCTGAGACAGATGTGATTTATGAAGTCTGATATCACTTGTGACTGGAAAAAAATGGGAAGAGAGCTGTTTAAAACCTCACAGTTTAAGTTAAAAAAAGTTGATTATTAAAAAAATATGTCAAATTAGCTCATTTACTATTAAGTGGAAATGTTTTATTTGGTCTTCTGTGTTTATAATTGTTTTTCACCATTTTTTTTTCATCTGAATACCAAAATACATAGATAGATAAATACATAGATAGATAAATAGATAAATAGATAGATAAATAGATAGATAAATAGAATACATAGGATGCGCTTATGACTTCCAAATCGCCCGTGTGGCGATGTTTTGGTTTTCCAGTTGAAGAAATGAATGGTAAAATTTCGACATATCGGACGGAGACCTCTAATCTTTCCATGCGCATGCGGTACATACGGTCCACAAACACAGTGGTCTTTTACACTGCCGCATCTGCTCTACCCTTGTCATTAAAAGTCACGACGACATTCATGCTGCTGATCTTGTTGGCAACATTCTACCGGAAATGACTTTGAGGTGCTAATCCGACAAGACTGACCGCAAGTGCTTTGTGGCCACAAACACGTCAGTCTAAGTCATTAGACTCGCTTTACGTGTCGGTGACCATCTGGTGCCCGAGTAATTATGCAAACACCTGACGTGCATCTGGGGCAGACGGAGCGTGCTTTTTGATTTGTAAACAAGAGGCGTGTCGTCACGTACCCTTAAAATTCTGTTGACAAACTCCTTGTCGTGATAAAGTCGTTATGACGTAATACAATAGAAGGTTTTTTTTTGTTATTATATATGTTATGGTACATAACGAAATCTGGAGCACTCCTCCAATTGGTGCAGATCAATAAATATGCAGTAGTGTGAATGAAAAATAGAATGAATATTACAGAATAAAAAGGTATAGTTTCACAGAATGCATTATTTTTTTCGGTGTGTTCATGTTTTATTGTTATTCAGAGCGTTAATAGCTGTGGGGAAAAAGCTGCCTGAGTCTGTTTGTCCGGCTTTTTTAAGCACTGTAGCATCAATCAGAAGACCAGAATGAGTCGTGTCTCTGAAAATGTTTCCTCTCTTTGCTCAGATAGCGAGCACGGGAAATGTCTGCAATTGGTTACGGGCCAATATATTGGGACCACTTGGTGAAATTTTTGTTTCTTAGTGTTTTGTTTTGTTTTCCTTGTAAATACCGAAACAACGTGCCCAAAACCCGAGTTTGAAATCGTGTTCCATTTTTGTTCTATGAATTTTGAACTCCTTGGCCCAGGGAATCTCCTTTTTGGAAAAAACGCAAAACTAACTGTCTCAGCGTAATATTCAAGTTTTATTCTGTAGCATGCTTCAGAATTGAATTTCGTAGAAAATAGCGCTGAAAATGAACCAACACCACTTTACGATCTACAATATCTGCTTCTTGGCCTTTAGACTTTGCGTCTTCAACAAGTGATCCCTCATTTTGTCCTGAACCCAATCACCATTATGAAAGCGAGCTTTGTATGTTGATCATTTCTAGTCATGGGCAAATTAAGCCTCGTGAAACACTTGCAATGTTTTTTTAATCCTCTAGACGGGGCTCTTAGTTCAAAGGTATTGAAATTTAAATGTATAAAATTTCCACTGTATCACTAAACCAAATACGCCACCTAGAGGAGCAAAATAATATCAAAAGCGGTTTGTGAGGCTTCAAATTTCCATTGATAATTATTCCATATTTTTTCTCTTAGCTCACAAGCCGATGACAAAGCGCAACAGATATTATGCCTCACATCGTCTTTATTACCACATTACTGTGGCCTTTATGTTTAATCACAGTTCATTGAGATAGACACCTGGCTGCCTTGCATTGAACGTCACGCGAGCTTACCCTAAAATCCACACCCAGTTCCATTAATCCTCCGGATAAGAAGATTGGCGAATTATAGCTTTAGCTTTAGCTGACCTTAAAACAAATAGATTGTGAATGATGACAAGTTTGTCTTTACAACCGAGGGATCATGAAGATAAGCCAGTGGATCTTCACCGTCAGCTGCGCACTATGTCGCAGCCCCATTAATTCCTGATGGCAAAACAATCGGGCTACTATGCTAACATCGGGCTCTTTGGGCAAAATTAGTCGGGACATTCATTCCAAGCTTTATCTAAAACTGATTTGGGACCTCAATAAAACAGATGAGCAAAGACATCACTACTCACTTCAGTTTACGTAATGGAGAATTATTTTTAAAAAGAAATGACTACAATGTTAGCTATGCAGTTCTCTGTGGCTGCCGTTTAGCGTGAATCAGATGATTCATGAGTTGAACGGACGCCAGTGTTTGCTCCTTAAGTGTGGCGCTGGCCAACAGGTTATCAGCCCTGGCGGCTTATCCCACTCTACTGTAATTAAACTTTATAAACCCCGTTCATGTCTTTACAATCTAGTTTATTGTTTCTTATGCAATGCAGTCATATTTGTCTCGATTAAAAAAAAAGAAAGAAAAATATGGAACTATAATGTTGTGTTGTGGGAGGCTGGAATTGATGAACTAGTGGCATTTTAAATGAAAAAAAAGACATTATTTAAACAAAAAAATCACTTGGGGAACATCTAATGAGCGTTTCCTCCAAATAATGCATTTATTCTTTAAAAAACAAAACATGAAACCATGACTATGAACATGGAGTGTGTGCGTGTCAGTGTTTGCGGTCTACTCATAACACACCTCCCCTTGGACAAATATTTATTTAGATTCTTTTTGAGAACAGGTTTGACGTTTTATGTTGATTATTTGATATGGACAAATATGTATTAATAATGAAGTTATTTCTTTTCCATACCAACATACTTCTTCTATGATCCAAAAGAGGTCACTTTAGGATGATTATTTTTTGTAGAACAATACAAATGAAGTTTGAAAGATTCTAACGTTCAATAAACGATAATCACTGATGGAATATGTTAAGTCTTTTTTTTTTTTTTTTTTACTCAAAAACGTTTTTCACTGATTAAGGGGTACTTGGCTGAAAACTGATTTCACAGGGGGTACATCACTGAAAAAAGGTTGAGAACCACTGCCCTAAAATACCACAAGTGTTTGATAAGGCTTCTTTTTCCCATCGCTAATGATAAGGTCCACATTTTGAACACATTGCATGAATGATTCCCAAATAATGGTTTAAAACCAAATGTGCATGTGACAGATCACTCCCATTTTGGGTCTAAAATTAGAGATGGGATTCAGATAGGCCCTGATATTTTCTTGTGAATTACGATGTTTCTGACAAATCTTGTAAAATCCTCACAGCTGTTCATCTTGTAGATTCTACAATGTAGAAAAAAAAAAAAACATTGTAATAGAGAAAGAATTTGCGTTTACTTGATTGATGTTGGAGTGCTTGATAATTTAAGAAAAAAGATATATAATTTTTCCTGATGTGGCCCTTGGAGGAAAAAAAAGGACACCCTTGCATAAAGACTTTAGATAAGGCGCCTCGGCTACACCTCTGGCACACATGAAAGCAAAACTCAAGACTTGAGGGGGAATTAAGTGTTGCTTTCTATCGATATTGTTTGTGTACACTTCCGGAACAATCCGATACTATTGTCCTGGGGCTCGCGACCGGAGATGGAAGGGAGGGGAAGAGGAAGGGGGCGGGGCAAAGGGAGGCTGTGGCGGGCTGTGGGGGAGGGTCACGTGTGTACACATTGTAGCGCTCGTAACGACTTGAGCGGACGGCCCCCCTCTTTTCTTTTTTTTTTCAGAACAAGTCTGGTCTCCACAAGTTGCTAGTCGCGGGACGCGAGCGGAGTTAAAAGCATGTTTTTCGACTTTTTCTGTTTGCTTTTGTAAAGGATTAAGGAACTTGAGCGGGAGGACGGGTAGACTTGTGTTATTCGGGACGTTTCTAGTCCAAATGAAGCGATTGAGAAATGCCTGTCGAAATGCTACATCCTGACCCGATGCCTCCGTAGGTTGCTGCGACCAATAAGAGCGAAGTCTCAAAAACGTCTCTGGTGAGTTCGAATTTCTTTCGTTTCGAAATGTTTTAGACGCGAGATGTAGTAAAAGTAAGGAAGTGTTGAAAATTACGTCTAAACCGTGACAGGTAGTAGTCACTATTTGTATCGTCAAATTTGATAGGTCACCCCAAACTCTTGTTTTGTTTTTGTCCCGTTTACGATATACCGTACAATATCATTTTTTCTACGATATTTACAGTGGAGCGTTGTCACTCCGAGCAAGTTCTGTAGAAAATGCCATAGTTATATTTTCACCTGATATTGTTTTTATAGCATTTTTTTTTTAATTATGACGCGTTTAAACTATTGTAAACTTTCAAATGTGATCATCTGAAATCAGATGTTCAGTTTTGGTTAATCACAAATGTGTTAATTTAATCTTATGTTAAATCCTACTGGATTTGTGTCCAATTCATGTACAGTACCAGTCAATTTGAGAAACACTTTCAAATGCACATAAAAACATATTAAAAAGACAACAAAATCAAGTATTGAAAATACGCAGCTTTGCACAAACAGTCATTCCAGTTCCGAAAGCATCATCCACATCGTAAAGCTGAATGTGGAAACACAAAGATGTGCAAAGATTAAATTTCAAAGATCTTTGCTCACTCATCTTTGTGGTTTCGCAGTTTGGGCGAAAGCCTCCTACTTTGAAGAATCTAACCCACAAAACATATTTTATTAATCTCCATAACATTGATGATTTAAGTATTAATCTACAAATCACCAAACTCAGAATTTCAAGGTGTTTACAAACTAATAATATACTTTGGTTGCCTTATTCGGATCGGCCGTTAAATTAACTGTTTTCTTCATGTCTGTTGTACTTAATTTAGTTTCCGTTCCTGTTGTGTTCTTTATCTAAGCTATATGTTGATGTCAGAGCAATAAAATGTGGATTTAAGTGCTTAGGGTTCAGTCTTGAGCTGCCAAACAATGACTAAAAGACTCAAAATATTAGAAACTACTCTCACTTCACACTATTAATGAAAATATGTAGATGTCTTTGCAATGGCAGAATAGACTGCAGATGTAGCATATTGCATCCCATCACAGGATTGAAACTGTCCTTAGATAAACCCATAAAACCCATAAAAATCTATACAGCAGCAGTAGATGTCTAGTAAAGTGATGACTGCCATTGTAAGTGAAAGCTGCAGTTTGACCAAATACTTGTTATGCTGTAATCTTCCCGCTCAGCACATTAAACGCCTCCCGAGATTTAAGGCCCCTCCCCGCCAGCCTCACTTGCCATCGTCAACTTCATCCACGTGACCAAAGGCGACATGGGGCGTGCGGGGGCCGTGGCTTAAGTGCGCTTAAGCCTGCTTTGTGCTGACCGCTGAACTCTGACTCTGGTTGACGGCCATGACAGTTCCAACGTGCCGCCGCCAATGAGAAGTCACTTGAAAGCTGTCGGGGAAACGTGAACGCCAATTGATGATGTGATAAATGATTAAAATATGAGATAGTTACTGCGCTTCATCAATATTTGTTAATTATCCACTAAAGCCCATTCACCAGGTGTTCCTTGAATGATGTTATTGGTCGTTGATTAGTGATGTGACCAAGAGCAAAGATATCAATTCTCACCAGCCAATCAGGATGATTACGACGTTGATTCAAGAGATGAACGCAAACAAACATTTCTTCAAAAGATTGTTTTATTCGAAAAATAAATCCTGTGGAAAATATCCAGACAATGATAATGTATACTGTATTGAAATCCGTTTTAACATAAAATTAACATTCATAACTTATGCATAACGCGCTTAAATTTTACAACTCATTCAATCCCAAAGATGTATTTTTATGTATCTTTCTTGAGTCTAAGCATTCAATCCTAGGTTTTTATTTATTTATTTAGTTTTCCAAATTTAGGGTGAAGGAAGTCCGGGAAACAGATGGCATCGAATGACTTAGTTTGTAACTATTGTAAACATGTCTTGTAAACCACTCATACTATACCACTCAACCATGCATACCAACATGTATATAAATAAGTAGCTTTTCGATTTTTAAAATGACAAATTAATCGAGTTAATTTTCGATCTATCACCCAGCAGCGTTTCAAAGAGTAAAAACTTATGAAATCCGATCTCATTTTCCCATTACGGTGGTAACTGATCTTTTTCTTGGCGTACAATTCGTAGTCTCAAAACCGCGCATATGTCCGGACTGACGTAAACCGAGGAAATGGCTAACGGGGGATGCTATCGCAAAAATTGCTGCAGTAGTACTTCTTGAGACGTGACTCATTTTAATCAGCAAAAAGTTGCACAGCATAAGCCTCGAATCAGATGCCTCATTAATACAATTCCAAGAATTATTAATGGCTTTGGGAATAGGTCTGAGGAGCTTTGGGGACTTTTAATAACAGGAGTTTGTGATTTTTGTTTAAAGTCTGTCAGAAGTAGCTTTGTGGTTGCAATGTGGTTCTTTTGCTGTAAATTATACACCGAGACGAGTGCTGGATGTCACAGAGTCTCCCTTGACTCCTGTCACCGCTGTCCAGCCGCAACATTTGTGAATGTGAGTCACCTAATGTTTTTTATGTTTTTTTTTAATGCGTAGTAGCCCTGCCCCACTGCGTGCAGTCAATCATGTGACATAATCCAGTCATTTCTCAGAAGGCGCTGTAAATTCCAGTAAGGTTGTACTGTTCGACCCGGGGCGTGGGGCCCGGCATGTCACACGCATTATAACACGGAGCACGTGGGGGTCATTCTTACGACATCATGTTTGGTGGGGCCCTCGCCATCTGGGAAATATTTAATTCCGCCACTCCTGACGCAAAAGTCGTGCAAAAAGTTCAGACTGGGGTGGACTGCAGTTACGTGCAAGGACAACCAGTGCAAGATGTCTTTCTCGTGTTGTTATTGCCAACGCTTGGGAACGAAGTATGCTTTTAGTGTCTGTCACTGTGCAATGCTGTCGGCACTTGGGGGTGTGTTCTGGAGCTGAAAGCCTAGAGAGAAGGAGAAGAGGACCTTCAGTTTTAAAGTGCCTGTACCATATTTCTAATTTTCCACAGGTAAATATATGCAGATAAAAAAACATTTGGCACATTCGCAATTTAGATACTTATTAAACATGAGGGTTTTTTTTTGGTACCGACAATCATGACAAGGAAGTGAAACGTCTCGTTGACTGAAGCCGCACCGCTCACCGCGTGGCTGCGGAAGTCCCTTCATGGTGTCATTTCGAATGCCGGACAGACATCAGCTTGACCGCCTATCCTCACGAGGGTCACTGGACGCTGGAACCTACCCTTGCTGAGTGAACGCAGGCGCCTAAAACAGGAGTTTTACTGACATAAGAATATCAAATGGGTCCCCTTGGGAAACCACTACTCATAACAACAGTTTGGCCCGCGGGTGAATTATTTTCCACAAACATTCAACTGTCTGACTGCGTAGTCCCAAACATACATTTTCACCACTTGGCCATTTTCTACAGTAGAATTAATAAATCAAAAGTTGCCGTTTACTTGGCCGCTTCAATGCAAAATCTCTCCTCCCCAACGTCTCCTGGTAAGGGGACATGTATTGACTTTAGCATGGGAGGCATGAGGGCAGTGTAGAGGAGTTACGAGGGACTGTTATTGTCATAACGACTCTCACTAGCCATTTTTATCTGCTCAGGCGGGGCTGGTGCTTAGAAGCAGGATAAGCAAGGAATACTTAGAAATGCATTGATGGATGAAGGAAAATAACACATTGGAGGTGTTTCAGGTGAGAAATCAATATTATAGCAAGCTTAAAATCTCCCAAAAATGTATTTACTATGACACCAGCCCTCTAAAGTGGATTCTGTGAAGAGAAAGTTTTAATGACATTCGTACTGCAAGTAATTATTATTAAAATAATCAATCTGTCAATTGTTTTGTTGGTTGGTTGAGCAGAACAAGTCTTAATTTCTGTCACTTCCTTCAAAAAGAGGACATAATTTCAAATTGAAATCGTATTAACATAAGTGATTGTTATTGGTAGGGATATCCTAATCATGTGATTGGAATTTGAGCCTGATTACGTCATTTTCTGCTGATTGGCATACATTTGGAAAAGATCGGGTTAAATTGGTGCTGCAATGCAACAACATAATTTGTATCCTATCATTGGCAAATTCTCAAGACAGGTGACCTGAACTCAGACATCATCATCTGACATCCTTCGTTCTCGGCTTGGTCCGTAACATCAGAAAAAAGGCAAAAGTTTTGCATTTTTTTCCTCCCCAAGTAAAAGGGAATATTTTCAAACAATTTATTTGAAATCAACACAGATATTAAGTTAATCCTATGTGGAGGATTTAAAAAAGGAGAATTTGAACAATTTTAAGTCATACAAAGTCTCAAAACAATAAATTGATTCTAAAATATTTTCCTTTTTTTTGAGAATAGACGAGTTGCGGATTATTTGGAGCTCTAGCTGGTATTCCCATACATCAAATTATGGTATGAAATTGCAATGACTGCATGAATAAACTATTCGGACACAGCAAAACACTTCATCTGGGTCTGGCATTTATAAGGATTAAAACCCAGCTCTACTGTTTTACTGTTTTGCCTGTGGTGCATTTTTTTTACGCTTCCTTTCAGTTGTTTTTCCAATTTTTGTTAATTGTAGTCCTGATAATTTCCCCTTTGTCAGTGATTGTGTTAAAGGAGCCGTCTTCCCCATATCGAGTACCGTAGATAAAATCAACATCATACCCGTGCGACCTAATCAACTTTACAATACATTACACAACGCAATTTGTGTTTAAGAAGCCTTGAGGGAAAGGACTATTAGCAAGCTAATTGCTGTGTGAGCTTTCAGCAAGGAAAAGTGCTTGTAAATGATTCACCCGCCGGTGTTTGCATGTGGGCCGAGCTTCGCCGCTGTGGGTGAAAACAGACTTTTGTCGAGAGTAACTGGAGACGCTCTTCCTGCTGACCCTGTTTCCAGTCCAACTGCTTTGACTCCCAGTCTCAGCCACAGCCTCATTATAGCCAGCTGGAGTAGTACGGAGACCGACTGACGTCTCGGCCTCCCGTAGGCCAAAACAGACCCTAGCTAGTGGCTCTTATGTAAGTTAAGGAAGAAGAACGCTTCCCCTTTTACTGGAAATGCGAGTCATGCTTCCGAAAACAAAAGCAGACCTCTTGCGCCTCGTTGCAGATTAGCGTATGTTTTGCTTCCGAGTTTATTTACTCATCATCGGGGAAAGATGTCTTTGTAAAGACGCCAAAGCACCAAATTAAACCCAGTGAAAACAAACAAAAGTGAGCGCTTTCAACAACTGGGGCTTGATCCCCGACGCTCCCGGTCATTTTCCTCGACCTCGCCTTGAACTCCCAGACGCTCGAAGTGGCTTCTTCGCCGCAGCCTGCTTCGCATTTCACTCTTTATAAATCTAGCCGTCGCCATGTGTCAAGACTCAAAGCGCTTCACGCTAAGTTGCCAAAAATTCCTCAAATATATCAGCCCCTATTGTCAATGTAGGATTCCTCGTAGTCTTGGCTCCCGAGACTGATCAATTTACAGAGTAATCGGATTAAAATGTATTCTGCATTGTTTACGCTGTAAAGTAGTGTTATAGTCAAGACTACACCAAACTAGACCAGGACCACAGAGTATCAGAACCAAGATAAGATATATTTTTTGTTTAGTTGTTGATGACCTAATGAAAGCATAATCAGTGATTTAAAAAAAAAAAAAAAAGATAGCGACAGCCCTCGTCGAAACCAAGAGGTTTAGACATAGACAAGGCAAAGACTGCACACAGTCAAAGATAAATGACAAAAACAAACATTGTCTTTTTTTTTTCATTGTTTGAGGAAAAAAACAAATCCTGCTTTGTTGTTTTTAATATAGTCAGACTAAACATCTCAACTCTTCTCTGCTCATCTAATCTGCTGCTCAACATAAGTCTGCAGGTAGACTGTTGCCAATTCTTAAGCCCGCCCCTTTTTTATGGGGCATGGCACATATGCATATGCATTCTACTGTAGTTAAATGTGACTTGAGAGTGTATGACTTTGAAAGTCGGGGCCTGACCTGGTCAGTGACTTGGGAGTCAGCAAATTTGACTGTACAGTTGGTTGGCCTTTAAACTGCCTAACTTGCTGGCCAGATTTGTTTTTTTTTTTGTTTTGTTTTTTACTGTTTGTTCAATGAGACATGGGAAACCTTCACTCTTAGATGAAGTAAATAAAATTGAGCAATTAAAGTACTGTGACGCCCTCCCATGTGGGCCAGAAGCACTACACGATGCACTATTAGCTTTTTATTGAACACGGAGAGAGCAGTAAAACACTAACAAGCGTTCTCACAAAGAGAACAGGCCAATCTGACTCAAGCTTCAGATGTCACTCAATAGGCCACACCCCTAAAGGTGCACATCCACAGTCACTTCACCAAGCACCCCCATTGCAAATATTTGTGGGAAAAAAATGTCATCATAAAAAAATTCATTTCAATTTGACAAATATATTTGTTACTTTACAGCTATACTGAACTTTAGAAAATAAAAATTCCACGCCTCCTCTTAACAAACCGGGTCGATTTCCAATTATTTAGTCAAAATCAGCATTATAAAATAAAATGCCACGTTCGTCGCCTTGGTAGCAAGCAATTGTAGACATAACATTTTGACCAGTTCCAAAATGATTACATTTAAAAAAAAAAATGAAGTCATTCAATGCCATGGATGTGTTTTCACGTTTCAATTCATTCAATCCCAGATACTTAAATATTCAATTGAGACTCAAGTATTTGGGAGTGAATGTCTGGACTTTAAAAAAAAAAAAAAAAAAGTGAATTGCTGGAATTGAATGAGCTAAACTGCTTGAATTCATTGCTTTATAGAAGAGTTATGAATATTTTTACAATTTAATATAAAATAACATGAAATTAACACATATATGCCCAAATTATTTCATGGATCCCCTGCAGTCAGGCCACTGAACTCCACTTTGAAAACCACTGCCCTACAACATTGCTAAATATGTCATCAGAACAGTTGTGGTACCAGCAGCATAATGCAGTGAACTGGTGCAAGCAGGACATAAACGCCATTGTCACAACAATGTGGAAAGCGGCGGGCCAGCATGTGATAAGTGTGACAGACGACGAGATGGAGAAGAAACTCGCCGAGGCGTCAAACAATTTGCTTTTGTGCGGCGCCACCACAACAAGGCCCTCTTCATTCGCTACGGCTCGCTGGCGTTAGACTGAAACGCGCCCCGAGATGTTCACACGCAGCCGACTGGAATTGAGATTCCGATGCCGGGTTTAATTGCGGTTTGTTCATGTGTGTTTGGCGGAAAAGCCAAACATGCACAACAGGAGTTAATCCTCATCGTGCCATAAGCAGATGACCAAAGTTTAGTGAAACTTTAATGACCCGTTTTTCCCCTTTGTGCTTCACATGAATTACTTCTCGTGCGTGTTGTTTCTAATAATACCCATCTTTCCACTTCACTTCTTAAACACTTGTTCATTTTGTTGTGACGCTTTGCTAGTTTGCATATCGGAGTCATTATCACTTTATCATTCATCGCCACCCCTTCATTTACATCAGGCATTCCAACTTGGCGTGGTACACGTAGCGCAGGTGGTATGTGCTTTCACTCCTGGGGTCCACAAAAATAGTACTGCCCTAAGAACGGTTTATTTGTATTCAAGGCAAGTTGGCTGTACAGTAGCCGTCAAAAGTTTGGAAACGCCTTCCAATTCAACTGCTCTAAACACATGGAGGGGTAAAAAAATAATAAAAATCAAAATTATATCTCTTGAAAATGTTTAGTTCAAAGCTGTCTTTTTGAAACAAGGGGCACGTTTGGAAGATGCTTACGTGGTACTGCACGGTGTGGATCACTTCAGTATTAGTTTCCAAGATTCATTTGGTTTTTGATGAAAACATTTTAATGTTGGTCATAGTTGAAGAGATACCCTAGGTGCTGAATTATTCTAGTTAATAATAATAATGTTAGTGTCCGAAAATGTATCTTTAATGTATTTATTTTGCTGTTGTATAAGACTTCCAGCAGGGGATATGAGAAATTCTAACATCGTATTTGCAAGTAAATGTAAATTTTGGATGTCTGCAAATCTAGTATAATGCATCATTTTATTTATTTCAGGCACTTAAATGCACTTTGCTATTTATTTATTCGTTTACATATTTGTTCAGTTTTAGACTAAGCCCTGTAATCTCTGTTAAAAAAAAAAAGTAGTCAACAGTTGTTGAACGTTGATTTAAATTGCTTGTTTCTTTTGTTAATGTCAAAAAGGATAAGATTTTCGGTATACTTTTACAATTTTTATAGATAATAATAATAATTCTAGTCAGAGTGGGAGGGGGGCAATTTTTTTTATTTTCCTGTGGGGGGCTCTGCAGAATATAATCAAGAAGCACTGGTTTAGTGGTACTTGGCTGAAAAAATATTTCACAGGGGGTACAAAAAACTCCTGAGTAGGGCTGCATGATTATGGCCAAAATAATCATCAAGCTTATTTTGGTCAATATTGAAATCACGATTATTAATCACGGTTATTCATCATGTCTGGTCAAACCTGTCTATTTATTGCCCTTTTTTTTAAACAAGCAGTATATAAACAAGGCTTCAAGGCTTGAAACTTACCACTACTAATAATAAACTAAAATGAATAAATCAAGTAAAGCCGGCTTTTTAAATGTTAATATCGCCGAGGATCAGCCTAATTAATCGTTGCACCCAATACGGTGATAGCAATTAAAATTCGATGAATCGTGCAAGCTGAGTGTCACCAATCATAGACAAAATTTTGTTCACTGCGATTGTTTGCGACTGTGATTGCAGCCCGAGCCGCTCCGGGGTCCAGCGATGTGGATGTGCATGGTGTACAACGAGACGGAAAGCAGCGTGGACTTCCGCCTGTGCCAGGACTTCGGCCTGATCCTGTCGGTGCTGTCCCTGGTCTACCTGCTGGTCTGCTTTCCTCTGGGCCTTTGCTACAACATGCTGCTGGTGGCCGTCAACCTCTCCAACAAGGTATCCATGACCATGCCCGACGTCTACTTTGTCAACATGGCCATCGCCGGCCTGGTGCTGAACGCGGTGGCACCCGTGGAGCTGCTTAGCTCCACCTTCACCCGCTGGAACGCGTGGGAGTACACCAACGAGGTCTACATCACGCTACTCATTCTTTTCAACATCTCCTCCTTGGTCATCATGTACTCCACCACGCTGCTCAGTCTGGACTACTACATCGAACGCGCCCTGCCTCGCACTTACATGTCCAGCGTGTACAACACCAAGCACGTTTGCGGTTTTATCTGGGGCGGCGCCGTGCTCACCAGCTTCTCCTCGCTGCTCTTCTACGTGTGCAACCACATCTCTACCAAGATGGTGGAATGCTCCAAAATGCAGAACAAGGAGGCGGCCGACGCCATTATGATGTTCATCGGCTACGTGGTGCCCGCCGTGGCCGTCCTTTACGCCTTCGCGCTCATCCTCCGCATCCGGAAGGAGTCCACGCCGCTGGACCAGGACTCGGCCCGCTTGGACCCATCCATCCACCGGCTGCTGCTGGCTTCCGTGTGCGTGCAGTTCGCCCTGTGGACGCCGTACTACATGACGCTCCTGTTCCACACGGTGGCGGGCAGCTGGCGCTATCTACCCACCTACTACTTCCTGCGTTGCGTGTCCAAGCTGCTGGCGTTGTCCAGCAGCTTCGCCATGCCGCTCATGTACCGCCAGATGAACAAGAACTTTTCCAACAAGCTGCGGCGGCTGCTGGCCCGGCTGCGCTGCCGGGACCGCTCGTGTCCGCACGAACACTCCACAGTGCAGCAAGTGGTCACGTGAACCCCCCCCGCCAGCACTTATCCCACCACCCTCAAGTCCTCCAGAGCCAGTATCTCGCCGGCGTCACGCCCTCGACGCTTTGGACTGCGTTAAAGCGCGACATAGCAAACTGTGGAATTTCCTGTCACCTTCCGGAGCGTGAGCCGACGTATCCCAGAAACCACTAAGTGCTGCCATTTTGTGTGTGTGTGTGTGCGTGTGTGTGTGCGCGTGCATTGTGTGTGTGACCAAGGGAAGCTCTCCACTAAGTCACTTTGGCTGCATCATCAGCTCTTAGCTTCTCACCATCGCAGCGGCTTGAAATCCTGGCAATGTGATGAACATGCGAATGTCATAGTACATTCATCAAGCTCTTCAAGATACCATAACCCCCCCCCCCCCAAGTTACAGCATATGCAACTAAGACATGAAGTCATTGTGCTCAGCTATGTTCACGAAGCAAAATGTATCACAAAAGACAAGCTGCTCCGCCTATAAATTAACTCAGACATGAAGGTCTCCTCTTGGATGCAGTTTTCACGCTGCGGCCAGAATTCCATTGTTATGGTGCCAGAACGCAGCCATTAAGTTTTGGCATCGGAAAGAAATGTTGGCATCGGAGAAAAAGATGGACACTTACGTGCTCCTCTACTTCCTTTTTACAGGCTAGAAATTTGAGCTTCTGCCCACTTTTTTTATAAGAGTAAAACATTTCAACCAGGAAGTTGAAAATGGAAAATGGCACTGAAGAAATTATGGTCATGAATAGGAAATGTCTAATTAAATTGTTTTGACATCTGTTCAGTGTTTGGGAGTATTGGAGTCAATTTTGCAGTGAGCTAGTATAGAATGTACACTATTAAAAAATAGATGGATATTTATATTTCAGCTTTTTCAGCAGCAATATTTACTTCAGCGATCTCTTTCTACAGTGCCCCCCCATGTTCAAATATGGCAGTTTTTTGGATTATTACGTTGAATTAGGTTGGGTGTTATTCGGAATCAGATTACAATTTTAAAAATGCCAACATGTCTGAATACCCAACCTAACACCTTTTACCTCATTACCCAGCAACTCCTCAAATCCATACCCAAGAATTCGGCTCTCTTGCAAGCTCCTCAACATTTTTTTCCTACCAAGACTGCTAATTAGAATTGCTTTTTTTTTTTCTTTATCTGCAGCACTTTTGCAGTGGAACCCTCAAAGGCGAACAGAAATAGACTTCCAAGAATATTTTAATAAGCAAACTTCCATCACACATTGAAGTGACATAGATTGTGTCCACTGTTGTGTCCATAGTGTCTCAACAAGACAGCAAAGTTAATTGCATCCCAGACAAACGCATGATGCGTCACCGGAAAGTCTGGGATGTCCTCTACTGAGGACGCTAGGATTCAGTTAGGTAGCTCAAATGAGCCTAATGCTAGAGACCATAAACAAATGTCCACTACAGTGGACACAAATGAATCGGCTGGCCCTCAAATGCCATTTTTAGGTTTACTGCTGGGAGTTTCCCAGACAATTTCAAGTCATCTACAACGCTACTGTACATGCGGTTTGTTTTGTAAACATCCAAAACTTGATTTTATATTGTCGACTCATCTAGTTTTTGAGGCTGCATTTGAACAACTAATCATGTTTTCGTTTCATCAACATGAAGAAATGTAGTTATTGTCGCACTTTTGCTCGTCGCTAGCAAAATAATTTCTTGCCAGCGTTCGACTTTGAGAGGTTCCTCTGTACGCCGAAAAAGGTTAACACATGTATAATTCGGTTTGTTTTGATCATCTCTGACGGCATAGCATCCATTTTTAGAAACTCATTAGGAGCAACTACCCCTATAAAAAAAAAAAAAAAGCACACACTCATATCAGTTAATCATTAGCTGCTCAAAGTCCATGCTGGCTCTCCATACAGTACAGGGTATTGTACTTGTTGACTTTGGGCCACGTAGTTAGACCCCCCCCCCCCCCCCCCCCCCCCCAAAAAAAAAAAAAAAATCATATCATTAAATAAGACATTTAACGTTGCTTGATAGACAACAACATTGTGAGCCTTTGCACAAACTGCTGACTCCCCCCCCCTTACCGTGTTGCCACAGCGCCATCTGTTGGACAAATCTATATTTGGAATTCTGGCTGCATTTGTGATCAAGATTCATTTCAGTTTTACTAAACCTCCCAAGTTCTCAGTTATGTTCAGATGCAATGTTCTTACTTTCAACGGCAAAACCTCAGAGGGTCCAAACAAGTCCACTTATGCTTTTTTTTTCCCCCCTGTGTATGAATGAATATGATGTGTATATATAGGGAGAGAGATATACTGTACTGTCGGGTGCTCTTTCAACATGTACCGTATTTTTTTTTTCAGAGATTTATCTAGATTCTTTAAGTAATCTACTGTCATCTGAGTCAAAGACTGAATAAACCTTAAACTAACCGTGATATGGCTTCCTTGTGTAATCAGCCCCTTCATTAGGTACACTTGCACAATGCCAGAACATTATAAATGCTCTCTTTTCAGAGACTCAGTTTTTAATACTTTTATGAATGTTCTTTTTTTGCAGAGTTGATCACCAATGGATCCTTATTAAGAACATTCACCGTAATGACACGGTATTAAATGGGCGCCAGGGTCAATCCTTGTATGTAACCTGGACGGAGCTGTTGCCTAGCAACCGTACAGCCAGCCAAACTGAGATAATCCTTTTATATTTGGGCCGAGAACCCGTTGATATACCGGATGACTGATTTTTATCATAAACCCCAGACAGACCTCGCGCTTGTGGGGTTATGATGGTTATGCTGATGTAATAACGTCCAATCTATAACATGGCATATCGAGGAAGGCTAATGTCTATCCACTTATACGTTTCCGCCTTCATTTTGTATCGAGTACAGGTGCGAAAAGGTGTGTTTCCTCCGATTTCAAGGTCTTGAAACCAGAAAAAAAGTTGTTTAACAATCCTCAGCCGGGGAAAAGGTTACAATGACATTGCACATGCTAGACTTGTTTTTCAAGTTGTTTTTCCTTCACTAACAAGCATCTTGCAGGTTAGCAAAGTCACACACGCTGACCAAGCTTGGGACCACCAAGGTGGAACGTTTGGCCCCTGGTTCTACGTGTTTGCTTTGACGAGGTGGCCTTCACAATGCCCTTTGAAGTTTTGAATTGCCTTGGATTATTTTGCCAGAGGTCGAGACTCACAGGCTTCTATTGAAGTAAGAACAATTTTTAGTCTTTAGCAAAATCAGTGGTGATGTTTTTGTTGTTATCGAAATGATTGAATCAAAAACGTAATTTTTTTATGGTTAATGTCCAAGATGGACTGTATAGAAATTAATGTACATTTTTGAAATGTCCATTAAGAGTTTGGAGTAAGAACTAGTGTGCGTTTTGCGGAAATTTCAATTAGGATTTCATTAATATCATCAACTAACTTTGTCAATTTTATTTAAAATTTCTCTTTACAATAGTATGTAATATGCCACCTCGAGTCTAAACGCTAAATTCTAGTTAATTTTGCGTTTGTGGAATATAAAACAAGTGGCAAAATCCAGCTCAGGTGACGGCCATTTTGTTCCTTGCCGTTGACAAAAAATGACATCACAGTTTCTGAAGGAACAACCAATTTCGGCGCATCTGTTTTGGGAATTTTCAAACTTATCCATGATTGGTTGTTGCCTGAGCAACTGTGATGTCATTTTCAATTAAGTCGGTGGTTAAATGGACCAAAAAAAGGCGGATTTTGCAGCTTAATTTGTTTTCCTCTAATGCAATATTAACAACAATTTAAACAGGTGGAGCTGTGTTGAATAGATTGTAAACCAAGATTTTTTTTTTCTTGACTTATCCTTTAAAGTCAATTAAGCATCTCAACTTGAGCACTTTCACATTATGATGCATGTTTTGCATCAAAACTACCGTCAATTGTGTCTTTATGAACATTTATGGTGATTTCATTCAATTCAATTTTATTCTGCACTCCGGGTCCACTTAAAACCAAAGCTGAAACATACAAAAAATAAATGCACATTTTGTCTAGAGCCCAGGTTTTTCTTAAAAAAAAGATAATTTAGCCTTCAGTGAAGATAGTGTTTGAAAAAAAATAAACTTATTTTTTCAAAGCATTAACACTTTTTTTTAAGCAGAAATTTCAAAGTGGAAGAATTGAGAAGTGCATTCGGGACTTTTTGGGTTAATAATTCATAACATCACTGATCCCAGTTATAAAAGTGTATAAATAATACAATATTTGTTTTTTTGTTTTCAACATGTAAAATTATTACAATACTTTCTGACCACAAAGTTTATATTTTCTATATAGTTTGTGTCACAACCAATATCGTTGTTTTTTTCTTTAAAAAAAAAAAAAACTAAAATACATATCTCGCCTCAAAAAAGATTCAAATCAGAATAATTGACATGATTATATCACACCCTTTGGTACGTCAGACATGATTTCCATGCATATTTTAGGGAAGCAACGACAAAAAAAAAAAAAAAAAAGAAAGCCTTAAGTACTGTATGATTTCCGATTTAATTTTATTTAGTACATTTACATATTTGTATCATGGTTCCATCATGTGATGTCATCAGTCGAATTTTTTGAAAATATTCATCTATTATATATTGGAATAAGGATGCAACAACAAAATGGGAGGCGGGGTGTGAAGCATTATTTGCTTTACTGTACAGTACATGAAGATGGACAATACGTACTACATAATACATTGCTTAGTGAGTTTCATCTGGCTGTACTAATCTTAGAATTGACAGTTCATGGCGAGTCTAGTGGGTTTCAGGGGAGTGTGGTCTTGAAAGTGGGAGGTCTACATGCGGGAGGGTCCAACCAGCCTCATCTGCCTCCACTTATGCTTCTGGAAGCAAACGACGACATCTCAACATCTCCTCAAGAGCCGCAAACCACACAAAAAAAGTTGACGTCTCAACTGCATTTTTTGTGTGTGTGTTCTTAGTAACGAGGGATATCAACAAAGGATGATTGACAAGGGAGTGATGCAAGGAGAGATATCTGACATCAAGAGGCTAACAACTAACTCGTCACAATAATTTTCAGTCTGCGTTTTTGTGAAGGATCCATTGTCATACGTGCTTACGAAAACAGGTATAGTGGGTTTGTTGAAGAATAAATCATCTTCAAATCAGTTCGCTTGAAGACTTGAAATCATCTTGTCTTTACTTAAACTCTATATTCGTTGAGGACTAATTTATCTTTCTCAGAAAAACCTGGGCTTTAAAATATATAAGCGTTTATTTTTTGGATGTCAATTTTTTTTGCTCCAACCACGTTCATAAAGTTTATCCCAGAGCGCCCCCTTGTGGATTTTAACAGGAAGTGAAGTCTGCCATCTCGGCACCGTTGAAACCGTCACACTTAAGGCCCCCCAATTAGATATCGGCTCATAGCGTTTTCACATGTGCCTGGGGGCTGATTAGATCACAGAAATTCTTCACTGGCATTGCTCATTGTCATTGCATTGATTAAGGGCCCCTATTGGACTCAAACCTGACATAATTGGAAACAGGTCCGTATGTCCGAATGCATGCAGATAACTCCATTTTGCATGTGGGTTCCACAATTTAGGTCATCCATCTACCTTGTTTTCGTCTGTGGCAAATGGTCTGACAAGAACCACACAGATGTTCTTGTTGTTGTGTCCTGAGTGTTGCCAATAAAAAAAAAATAATTCGGTTTTATTCTGTTTTGATTCAGTGAGCCCAGGCACAAATGTTCTGGTCGACGTCTACTTTATTGAGGTAGAAATTTGTCGTTGATTGGACATAAAAGATGATTTAGCATTCAGTTAACCTAACGTACAGCATGTATCAACGAAACTTTGTGTAAATGGACAAATTTGTGTTTTGTTTTCAACAACAACAAAAAATTACAGGAATGTTGTTTTCAATAAACCATGACATTTTCCTAAAGCTCAAAGGCGTCAATAAACCATTTGGATGACGTTTTCATTAACAAAACAAGCAGGGCTTCGTAAACTTCAACAAAATTAGCTTTTGTACACATGAAAAGCAATTAAGTCATCAATAGACACATTTTTGTTAGCCTACAACTAAACTAGCATGTTTTCATAAACCTCAAAGACATGCCACACCCTGGGAGAACATCAAGTCATAATTTAAGCTTTTTAAGATGTTTTATTTTTTTTTCCTTCGGGTTTTCGTAGCATGTTTTTTTTTTCATGAAACCAACACGCTTTTGTAAATAACAATTATCTAGTCGTCAACAAAAATAACATTTGTTTTTATAAGCTGCAAAGACATTAGGTCTGCCACAAACCTAATATACATATTTTTGGAAATATCAAAGACAGTTTAGTTGACCACGAAGCTAACATTTTTTACGACGATTCAATCTTCAGGGAAAGTAGCAAATTTGTTATACGCTTCAAAGACATTTGTACTTCCACAAACCTAAAGCACATAATTTTGGAAACATTAAAGACACTTTGGTTGGCTACAAAGCTAACTTATTTTACGACAATTTATAGTCTTTGGCGAAACTCAGTTTTTAGCGTCGTTGTAAACAAAGACAGTTTAGCCACCAACAAAACAAAACTAAGCACATATTTTCATGAGCAACATCAAAGACAATGTTGCCTTTGATGAAGCAATTAGTGCTCGCATTTTTGTAAATATGAAAGACAGTTTAGCCAAGTTGAACCCTAGCATGTTTTATAGTCCTGTTTTTAGTCACATAGTTCTTTTGTGTGTTGCCGAATTGTCTTTGACAAGACGGCATGCATTTCCCTTTTAGATTTTTCGATCAAGAAAAAAAAAATTCCCACACATTTTTGTAAACATCAAAGACAGTTTTAGTTTTCTATAAAACTAACTTATTTTGGTCAATCCAACATTCAGTTCTCAGCAAAAAGTAGTGATTTCATATTTTATACATCAAAGACACTTTCATCACCGAAACAAAAAGACGTGCATATTTTCATCAGCGACACAACACTGACGATTTAATCGTCAACAAAACTTAGCATTTAGCGCACACGTTTTGGTGACATGAAAGTCAGTTTAGCCATCAACAAATCAAAAGTATGCACATATTTTTCTAAACATCAAAGACAGTTTAGTCAGCTACAAAGCTAACTAGCATGTTTTTACTTTTAAACTTCAAAGACGTCGGGTCTCAGCAAGAGTCGTGTATTATTTTCTATACATCAAAGACAATCAACAAAACATATCGACGCGCATATTTTCGTGAGCAACACAACATCGACGACCTATCGCACACTTTATAACACACTTTTTCGTAAAAATGAAAGATACTTCAGCCATCAACAAAAGAACGCTCGTATTTTCGTGGGCAACATCAAAAACAACAAACGAAAGGTAGCATTCAGTGCGCATATTTTCGTCAACGTGAAAAGCATTGTAACCAAGTTGATAAAAACTTCCAACAAAGCTAGCATGTGTTCTGCTAATTTTAGTATTGTCTCATAGTTTGTTATTATTTTGTGTTGTGAAGTTGTCTTTGAGCGATTTAGCATATTCAACAAAACTAATGTTTTCTTCTGAAACATTATAGGCTATATGTATTTTTGGGAAACTTGCAATTTTTTTGTAACCAGCAAAAACTATTTAGTGTCTTCAACAAAACTAGCTGATTGTAAAGATTTTTTTTTTTTTTTTTTACCACAACGACCTTCCATAAGCAGACAATTTGGCGTCTTCAATCTCCTTAATGTATTTTAAACTCAAGACAATTTAGTCTTCAGCAGTTATTTGTCTTTTTAATAAACTCTAAAGTGACAGATATTGTGTCGTCCAAATTAAAATTAATTGTATTTTATTCAAATCACATTATTCTGATCAGTCTGCATGAATGCGTCCAGGGGCAAAATTCTGCTCTGTGTCCACCTCATTGATGTAAACCGGTGCTCTATTATTGCATTATATTCATATGTTATTAAAATCCTTATCTACTCGAAATGTCATACAGAGGATGCACTGCAAATGGAGGCAATGATGTCATACACAAATAAGGTCATGTCAGCAAATTCCACGCGTTAAAATAAGTCTGTAAAAATGTATTTTTTGGTAAAATAGTGATGTAGCTGTTGAAACCCAGGCAACTTATTGAACTTTTGAGGGAAAAAAAAAAAAAACCAGAAGGGCAGATGAGTGGTCACGTCAAAAGGCCAAGTGACATCTTCTCCAGCCCGCCCCCTCCCCTCTCCCAAAAGGGGGTGGGGGGCACGCACAGCAGGTGGTGCGGCAGAGGATCACGGACATGGGATTTGATAATCTCTTGTCTGACTTGTGCGCAGGATAAGAAGAAGAAGAAATTTGGGGACAAGTAAGTGCCATTTTGGATAAATAATTCATATTTTGGCAGTTTTTAGGAGGAACTTCCAAAGCCCTTTGCAGGGAAATGACACCCAATGATTCTAGTAGCAATTCAATAGAAATCATTGAAATATTAATTTATATTAAAAATATTCCAGCTGAATATTAGTTTGGGTTTCAACTTTTTTTTTCCCCTCTACATTTGTTGTTCTTTTAAAACGATTATAATTTGCAGTCTCATGATCATGATGAAGTCAAATGAAACTTTTTATGTGTAGGATATTTTTGAAAATATATTTTATTATTTTTTAGGTTCAACTATGCTGTGTCTTAATGTCTTTAGGTCATTATTATTCGGCAGTGTTTTTGTAATGAAAGATGTGCTTTATAATGCCTTCATCAACGGTATGTCTAAAAATATCGTACTAGTATAATTGACTTTTATAAATTACATTTCTCAAGCTTCTTTGTGAGGATTTATTTGTATTTAAAACTGAATTGAAATCATGCTCGTCTTTTTTTTTTTTTAAATAAACCCAACATAGTAAAAATAAATAATACAAATATTTTTGGGAATCAAAGACACAAAGGTTGGATCAAATCAAAATGTCGAAGAATAAATCAATATTGATGGGCATTTCAAAATTATGAACAAAGTTTTGCTGTTGTGAAATATCACATTATAGAAATAGAAAGTTTCAAGAGCTGATTGTGCCATGTAATGTCCCCCGACTTAAAAATATCCTCCTGAGACCCAGCCTATTGATTTGTGTCCAATGTTGTGGACATTTGTTTTCGGTCCATATCTTGTAAATTATTAGAGCCACATTACTCAATCCTAATTTGCTCAGTAGCGGACATCCTGACATTTCCAATGTCTCATGTGATTAGGTGGAATGCAATAAATTTGCAGTCTTGCTGAGACATATATGACACACCAGTGGACTGTGTCCCAGGAGGATAGAAATAAATACAACGTAATACGTTGACACGCCTTTGCCGTCATTTTTCTTAAATTACTGCCCATAAATACAAATGACTTTACCTGATTACAGTAAACACGATGCAACTTTTAATTGTCCTCCTCTTAGGGTGCATTATTTCACGATAGCGCAAAGTATCATTTTAGCTAACTTCGCTTTAACTACTCTTAAACTCGATAAAAGTCGATCGGTCCCATTCTTTTCTGCATGTATGACGCAGCACTCGACAGGTCAATACTCATAATAAGAGCGCATTAATTTTGCAGAGCGTTTCCTCTTGTGGAGGGAAAAGCCTGCGGGCTGGGAATGTTTGTTAAAGGTCATGTTGGCCAAACAGATATCAGGATTTCTTTCTCTGGGGATCATGTGACAACCAGAGGCGGTTGACGTTAAAGCGCATAATTAAAAAAAAACAGTCATTATATATATTGGGCTATGGTGTGCCGTGTTTTTAATAATCGTGGGATAGCCACCGAATACGTAGATCGAACGATGTTTTCAGCTCGCCATATGGACGACGCGGCAGCCGGAATTGACCAAAAGGATTTTAAAGGCGGAATTTCAATGCATCTGCTTAAGCCTGCAGCTTGAATTTTAATGAAGACGCTTATTTGCCTCCCCGTCAGGACGCAACAACAAAAGCCTGATTTATCCGAAAAATACGGTAAATCTTTGTGTCAGGATCTGAATTTTACTCGAGCCCGTTTTTTTTATGATCATAAAACAAAAAAATCCCATTTGTCTTGAGTTTCTTCTAATCTTCATTTCCCTCCTTAGCTCAGGTGTCACATTGGTATCGTCTCCAGCTGAGGTCCGCTGAATAAAGATGGATCGGCTGGGGGAAAGTGGCGGCCAGTGACGCATCGAATCAATCTCAGGTGCGCTAAGGCCAAACCTGGCACGGAGGTGTCGGTGCGTTGAGTCCGTCCCAGGGCCGCCAATGGCGCGCGAAGCATCGGGCGTCCTCCGTCGACATCAAAGATCGGGCCGGCCCGGTTGACGGGCTCCGACCATGTAGCGTTGTCAGGCGATCCCAAACGTTCCCGCGGCAGCAACTATGGAAGTGCAGACCACCTCCTTGGTGTGGATTTACGTTAACGTCACGGTCAACGCTTCCGACGAGTTCAACTCCACCGAGAGTTCGGAAAAGTCTTACGCCATCGGCCTCTTCCTGTCCTGCCTCTACACCATCCTCCTCTTCCCCATCGGATTCATCGGCAACATCCTGATCCTGGTGGTCAACCTGAACCACCGCGAGAAGATGACCATCCCCGATTTGTACTTTGTCAACCTGGCGGTGGCTGACCTCATCCTGGTGGCCGACTCGCTCATCGAGGTCTTCAACCTGAACGAGAAGTACTACGACTACGCCGTGCTGTGCACCTTCATGTCGCTCTTCCTGCAGGTCAACATGTACAGCAGCATCTTTTTTCTTACCTGGATGAGCTTCGACCGCTACGTGGCGCTGGCCGGCTCGGTGGGCTGCAGCCCCTTGAGGACCATGCGCCACGCCAAGCTCAGCTGCGGCCTCATCTGGATGGCGTCCATCTTGGCCACGCTTCTGCCCTTCACTATCGTCCAGACGCAGCACCGCGGCGAGCTCCACTTCTGCTTCGCCAACGTCTTTGAGATCCAGTGGCTGGAGGTCACCATCGGCTTCTTGGTGCCCTTCTCCATCATCGGGCTTTGCTACTCCCTGATCGTCCGGGTCCTCATGCGGGCCCAGAAGCACCGCGGCCTGTGGCCGAGGCGGCAGAAGGCGCTGCGCATGATCGTGGTGGTGGTGATGGTCTTCTTCATCTGCTGGCTGCCCGAGAACGTCTTCATCAGCATCCAGCTGCTGCAGGGCACCGCCGACCCGGCCCGCAGGACCACCGCCACGCTGTGGCACGACCACCCGCTGGCGGGCCACATTGTCAACCTGGCCGCCTTCTCCAACAGCTGCCTCAACCCCATCATCTACAGCTTTCTGGGGGAGACCTTCCGGGACAAGTTGAAGCTTTTTGTCAAGCAGAAGGCCAGCTGGTCGGCCGTCGGCCTCCATTTGGGACCCCCGGTCAGGACTGAGGTGTCGGAGGTGTAGGGACAGAGTGTGAAAACGATACCGCCGACGTATGTCTCACGCCTTGAGTAACCTGCTCACTTTATGAACAAAGACCCCAAAGACAGAACCTGTACATACCGAGACCACTACAGTAACTCCCCCTCCATCTTGGGGGTTGTGTTCCGGACCACCCCTGCAATCAATCCATCAATAATCATGCCTGAAGATGTACATCATATGAACCGACAGCCAATTCTCTCTGTCGGTGTAAAAAGCAGGATCCAATAAGATTTGATATCCAATCATCGCTAGCGAAAATGAGGCTGAGCTAAAATACTTCCCGTCTTCAGTCTTCTTCTTCCAAACTTAGTGTTAGTGTGTCACCATCTAGTGGTCAAGAGTGGAATTACAGCCACACATAACAAGGCAGATCAAAATACTGTTACAAAGCATACAAAAACTCCACAAGGTAGCATGACCAGGAACTCGGAATCTACGAAAGAGGGAGGGATTACTGTCTTTATATATTGTACCTGTCTATTCATTCCAGCATTTAGAGTAGTCGCAAAAACTTGTCTTTACATGATTTGCTTGGCAGCGGCACAAGGATCAGGTGGTCTGCACATCTGCTTCACAGTCCTGACGCTCAAGGTTCAAATCTGGGCTCTGGACTTCTCCTGGTTGAGGTTTGCATGTTCTCGGAACCTAAGGTTGTTTTACTTGGTCATGTCTTGGCCGTCTCTGAATTTTTGATCAAGACCAGTTGAGGCCAGGTACTGTGATCGGTGTGAAACCCAGAATGCAGTGGCGCATTTTGTTCCTTTTTTGATTTGATGTTCAAAATGTTGGTCTTTTCTTAAAGCTCAACCGTCAACGATCCTCGTCTTGTCTCAGTCTCAATCTCCAAAAGTCCTAGTCTTTGTGTAGGTCTCAACCTCCAAAAGTGTCTTGTCTTGGTCTCAATACTCTCTAATCCCAATTTCTCGGTCTTGGTTGCAGTGATCAATGCTCCAGCAGTACTGACCAGTTCAGGACTTACCCTGCATCTCACGTTCAACGTCTGTCATGTTTGGTCCGCAGACGTGTTTGTTTTTAAAATCCCTGAGATTAGCTCCTGTGTAGTACTATGGAGACCACTTTTTAAGGTTCCCATATCGGAATCTAAAGGAGCTCCAATCAGTTTTTTCTCTGACAGGTCAGGCACTGAATTTATGTTCAAGACTGCTTGAGGCCAGGCCCTATACTACTGTCATCAGAACGAAACCCTCAATGAAGAGGTTGATTTTGGATTTTCCTTTGAGAAAAGATGAAGACTGTATAATTGGATTTCAACCTCCAAAAGTCCTGATCTTGCCTCGTCTTTCTTACTATTCTGTAGTCTCGATGTCTTGGTCCTCAGTTGGTGTCGTCATGACTACAATACTACCAACCAGTCCAGGTCTTACCCTGACACTCAGGCCCAAAGTCCCCCGAGATAGGTCCCATTTCACCTCCTAATTAGCATCCTCCTGCATTTCCAACAAAGTGAATGACTACCGTATATGATCCTTGGATGTCAATGTACATTTTTGTTCAGAAAAGTTCTGAAATTATCATCTGTGTTGTAGTTCTCAAGATGGTCTCAAGACTGATCTTGAGACCAAGTTCTTGACTTGGAATCCAATGAAGTTTAGCTCAGTCTTGTCTCAATCTCGGACAGGGCAGACTCTGGATTTTTGATCAGTTGAGGCCAGGCCAATGCTACTGTGATCAGTGTGAAACCCCACGCGGATGAAAGCCACTGGACTCACAGTGCCCCCCAAAAATTAGTACCAGAGGTCAATCCTCTTGGCTTCAACTTCCAAAACTTGTCTTTTCTCGGTTTCAACCTCCAAAAACCCCGGCCTTCTTTTGTTCCCGATACACTCTAGTCTCAATGTTGCAGTCTACAGCTCTGCACGCCCAAAGTGTCTCACAGGGTAGGATCCACCTTACCTAATGTGGATAAATAGACTAGAAAAACATCAGCCGAGCACTTACACTTACAGATCTAGTAGAAGGGTGGGACCAGCATTTAAGAACTCCGCCAAGGCCGAAGCTGTTCATGTTTTGGTCTTAGACCCCTTGGGTGACAGACACCACAGGGAATCATGCTTTTTCCTTGCATGATCTGCTTTTTCCTTGCGTGATCTTCCTGGCTTAATCGCCTTTAACACAGAATGGAGGGTGGAGGGGCAATATTGACTCAGCAATTTCCTGCAAAGATACGCAGCAATAGTAAATCCGTTACAAAGTGTCCTCCGCCACGTTTTTGGGTTTGTACTTTGAGTCTCGCCAGAATTAGGTTTTTCCTCGCATGATTTGCTTTGCCTGAGCCGGTTTTGTCGTTTATGAAACAGAAAGGGAATCGGACGACAGTAAACCAAGCAATTTACCACCCACAGAGGTAATAGTTGCGTAAGAGGTGGGACGACGCCTCTATGACACCCCCTACTTACTTCTCCCTCCTGCCAACCCAAATCCAAACATTTGAGGCGTTCTTTTTCGATTCAGACGTGGCAATTTCGCAGGGGTTTCGCTTTACGCCAGATGCCCTCCATGACGCAACTGTCACATTTATCCGAGTTTGGGGTTTTTCCTGCTTTTCTCCTGTGAATATCTGTGGTGTTTTCCCACCATGATACATAGAAGTATCTTGGATCCACACCAACTTTTTCCCTTGATTAAACGCTGAAAAAAAAAAAAAACATCAAAGCGATTGGTTGAGAATTTTCCTTTTTTGTCATAATCCTGCTTTTCATGTCGACCCACGTTAGCATAGCAGTTCAAAGGGGGTTCTATCACATAAAAAAAATTATATGTTCGATGTATCTTTAAAGTGCTTCAGCATTGCATATATAATACAATAAAGCGAGGGTGGCAAAAATATGGCACGTGGGACAGAAACAACCTGCTTTTTAGCGAATCCATCGGGAGTCTTGCATCATTTGGAAACAAAATGATAAATCTAAAACAAGAAAATTAAATCATTATGAATAAAGATTTGTCCATTTGAGATCATTGGAAAGCTCGGATCTAAAAAAAAAAAAAAAAAATTGACAGGCGATGCCAGGTGTTCAACAGGCTGAGTCGAATTGGGGATATACAGTACTTTGTTTTTAGGCTAATAAAGTTAATTATATGAATATGAAATTCATTTAATGAAAATTGTCATTATTTTTAACCTGCTATGTTTGTTTGCAAGGAACAGCAATAATGTACTGGGCCGTTTTAGCCTAGAGGTGTGTTTTAATTATCGAAATGTGTTGAAAACTTCTGTGTGGAAAACCACTCACAAAGCGACACAGGCAATATTTAATCTATAACTGTGTGTGACATTTATTTCTCTGGAATACTGATTACATCTTGGATCCATTTTATCAGTCCATCCATTTTCAGAAACATTTTTTGTGTGTAATCCTGCTAACAAATCTCATTATTCACCCTCCCACACTCATTTTGACAGGCGTTTTGCTGACTTCATTTTTTAACTTATTTTGTTAATTTCCAAAAGCAATGTAAGTAATTACCGTTTTTCATCAATATCTTGATTATAGTGTACGTAAACCAAACAAAGGATAAAAAAAATGCATTGAACATTTTCTTTCTAACTTTCAAATGGATCAGTTTGACCCACAACATAGCAAGAGGGTTCAAGGACGTTTTCAAAAATGCAATTTTTAACTCATTCGCTGCCAGTTATGACAAAAGACGCCAACAACCTATTTTAACTGGGCTGGCAATGAATGAGTTAAATATATTTAAAATTCTTGCATACAGTACCTCCATTTGAGAACCACTGCAATTTGTAATTGGTGATTGATTTACTGTGGATGTTGACATTAAATATGGATTTTAAAAACAACAATACATTAATAAATGGTGGGGTATTTAATAAAGTAATACCATTTAAAAATAACAGTAAATAGTTTAATTTGGGGGGGGGGGAGTTAATTGGCTCATCTGTCTGTGTTGAAAAAATGTGGCCTTCAAGTACTGTACTAACTTTTGCCCACTTTTGGTACTGTAATGTAAAACTTCAAGACTGTTTGTACACAAACTAAAACAACACCCAGATGAAGTCATATGTGGAATAGACAATGACCTCTTGCATTATAGGGAATATTGTATAATATGATACTATGCCACATGACATAACTTCATTGTGACTTTTGTTGACATCATGGACTCTTTCGTCGGATTTTTGCAAATAAAGACAACCTTTGCACTTTTTTGGGGCCATTCTGAAGCATTATACTTCAAAATTACGTGGCACAGTCCGACCGATTACCAGCCTGCACATGCACAGTACACATGTTTATATGATAAGCATCCTGAAATGAATGTTTGTGTACAAACCACAAAACTGTTGTTGCAGCTGTAGGCGGTCCAGAAGCCCTGGGAAAGTAACACAGAGCCATACTCTTTTTGCTGTTTTTCATTAAGAGCCTTGAAAAAATAAAAACGAAAACTACGTAGATTCTCCCGCTATACGGAATATTTGCGTCTTTGTCTTTGCAGGGAAGACATTCCGCTGCCGTTACTGCATCATGAATACATCAAGGCTATTTTTAAGTGAGTTTAACAGGCTGCGCCGCCAGAGAAATGAGACAAGTGACCAAAACAACTTGTAGCTATAAGGGACAGCCTATTGAGACTATTGAGTAAAGTTAAAGGTTAAAGGTTGAGTCGGTGGTCATTGATGTCACATGGACATCATAGTTTGAGCTCAGAAAGTAGATGACCGCTAAATGTGCTTGTAATGATCTAGAAATGTGACTTTGGCGTTATTTTTCGATAACTTACAGGCGGGAACAAGGGAAATTACAAAAGGAGTTTTTTTCCGCTTATGCAGCATGTAACGACAGTATTGGAAAATTTGTAATGCGTGTTGATGGAGGGGGCGTGGCCTGTGAAAGCAATTACAAGAGGCTAGTGGCGGTCTGATGCATAATTACGAGGCAGGGCACTTGGTGCAGTTCAGCGCTGAATAATGGATTCAAAGTAAAATTGCATTTGTAAATTAAAGCACCTTATGAGAGGAGGGGAAAAAAAGCCGAATTACAAAAAGGGAAAGAACAATAAGACAAGGAAACCATGAAATGATCAGGATTTTAGTTGTGCTCAATTGGTTTGGAGTGTCAATTTCTAAAATAAAAATCAATTTATAATAAAGTCAAAGTTTGAAAAAGTTCGCAAGAGTAAATCATAATATAGATAGTGACTATTACAAATATTTAAGCACAAGAATAAAGTCAAAATGGAAAAAAAATATGAAAATAAATATGAAAATATATACGCCATTTCATTATTTGTTATAATTGTACCATATTTTTAATTTGACAAGAGTAAAGTTTTATTCAAAGATGGAAAATATTACCCCCCCCCAAAAAAAAAAAAGTATAAAAAACATGCAATGATAATCAGTTTTCTAAAATGGTTATAATTCAAAATAAAATTGATTTTTGTATGTAAAAGTCATCATATAGACTTTGGAATCTTACGAGAAATTAGGTACATGACTAAAGTTAAGAATAAGATTAAAATTTAAATACAAAAACTGGAATACTAAAAGGATGCGATTTCATTATTGTAATTATAGTACTTTTTTATTTTACAAAGTAAAGTTTTATTATTGTGAGAAAGAAGTTTGGGAAAAGTAAAATAGCCATTCCAAACAAAAAACTGTGAAAGAAGCCATGTAACGACGATCAAAATTTCAATTGTGCTCGAATGATGAGAAATTATTTCCGTTTTTGAGAATATTACTTTCGTCTCAAAAACGGAAATAATTTTTAAAAATCATGAAAACAAATCATGATTCCTAACGAGTTGTTTTTGCATGTACAAGTCTTAATATAGATTGAGACTATTATAAGAATATGGTTACAAAAATAAAGTCAAGAATTAAATTAACATTTTTTTTAATTAACATGAAAAGTTAAATTTGCCACAATTATTTGTTATAGTTGTATTATTTTGTTTTACAAAAGAAGCTTTTATTTTGTGAGTCAAGTTTTACTGCCAGAGAAATATTAACCAAAATCGTGTTTTTATAAGTCCTAATTTAACAAGGTTAAACTTGTAATACGTAATAAAGCCACATTATCAAAGAGAATTCTTATGATAATTATAAGAATTGTTGTAACGTTACAAAAAACAAACGTGTGATTTAAAAAAAATATTAATCGCTGCCATATTAATTCAAATTTTGTGGGAGCAAAATCGTCATATTAGGACGAATTATTTTTTGTAAATGTAAGAATTAACGTTATTTTTATTACTGTTTTTTTTAGGCGGGGGAGGGGTGGTACTCCTGGTCACCACTAGGTGACGCGCTTCACGGAGTACGTGCATGCGCCGCGGTTGAGCAACAGCTCGACGCGCATGCGCACCAGTTTGTTTTGACTGAAAATGCCGTCGGTTTCGAAAACGGCGGCCAACGCGTCTCCTCAAACCGAGAAACCAACCCACTATACGTGAGTACAACACCGCCGCCGCGTTTCTCCATTTACGAAACGTGTGCGTCGTGCTGCCTTTCTTCCAACTCTTTACGTGCGTGCGTGCGTTT
Organism: Hippichthys cyanospilos; assembly: GCF_059441005.1. Taxonomy (NCBI): domain Eukaryota; kingdom Metazoa; phylum Chordata; class Actinopteri; order Syngnathiformes; family Syngnathidae; genus Hippichthys; species Hippichthys cyanospilos. The sequence goes on from NC_142384.1 coordinate 9,192,769, forward strand.
ACGAGTGCTGCTTTGCCAGGGCTTTGTGACTCCCCCCACCGTAAAAACAGCGATTCCACGACAGCTCTTTAATGTTTAGCGACATGGCGCCCCGTGGCGGGAGATTAAAAAGCGCCCCTTCGCGCTGTTAACTTTGTTAGCTAGTCGTGGTTTGGCCGGGAGCTGCTAGCTCGCTACCCCCAGTTTGCATGTCAACAGCTCGGCCTTTATTTTTGTGTTCCCTCGCTGCTCGCTACGTGCTTTAATTGACGTACGCTCAAGGAATTCCCACTCGGGTTGCGTCGGAATGCGCGCGCACTTTGCTACGTGAATAGAGAGCTAACGCTAGGGACCTAAAATACACGCAGGGCTCCTTTAAAAGCAATCTTTTAATATTAATTCAGCGAAGGTTTGCGTTTTGCATTATGGCACACCAATAATCAAAAACATTTCAAAGAGGGATGAAAAATATTACGTCAATGAAACTCTTTGAATATGTCTTCAAGACATTAAAGCTTTGATGGCCTTGAAATTTTTTGGGGGGGTTTTCAAAGCATTTAACTGACCTTTCAAGATACACAGACTGTAGCGTTAAGCCGTGTGGTATTAACATCAAACATGTTTTAAAAAAAAAAAACGCAAACGCGTGGTATTAACATCAAACGTGTTTGAAAAAAAAAAAACGTAAACTCTGCTTTAAAAAAAGTTTGCTAAGCCCTCCCCACTAGCTGCGATGACCACAAATAAGATCATCATCTATAAAAATTGCATAATACACTCAAAATCGTAAAAAGCAATGTGATTTTCAATAAATGTTTACTTTTTACAGAGTTGTTCGTATTACAGGGAAGTCTGATACATAAAAAAGTGCTTGAAATAAAGAAATATGTCAATCGTTTGTTAAACTAGAAACATTGAGTTTCTAAAATCAATAAATATTATTGATCTGGAACATGTACTCAGGAACACCTGAACAATTTTAACCTCAAGAAAAAGGTATAAAACATTGTGGGGATTGTTTTTCCAAATCACACTTATCATTAATGTGCCCGCATTACTATTTGAAAAGTACTGGACTAGTGTTACCGACCACAAAGCAGAGAACAGCATTTTGAGAAAAAAAAAAAAAAAAAAACATTTTGAAGCAAGGATGTCAAACTCGTTATATCTTGTGAGACACATGAAGGAATATCTATTCCCAAGTGGGCTGAACCAATAAAATCTTTAAGACAAATCTTTTAGCCAGAAATTGAAGTCATAATTAGCACGTTGCGAGTCACATACAATGACGTGCCGGGCCAGATTTGGCCCACGGGCCTTGAGTTTGACACCTGTGTTTTAAACAAATCAGTATCAGTTTTTTTTGTGCTCGTTTTCATCATTCATTACATGAAATGTCGTTTTTTTTCTCTCAGTCACAACACATTTTCTACTTTTTACTGCAACACATACTGTTACCATATGTACACAGTACATGATTGATAGGAAAACGAAGCCTCGTGAAGCACTTGTTTTTTTTGTTTGTATATTTGAACAGTGGCAGCCAAAAGTCTTACCAAGGCTATCGTGACATGACATTGATTGGCCCATTATAATCCCCATGCTTTTCATTTTCAAAACTTTCCTTCAAATCCAGTTTTATTAATAGAGCGCGAGACTTGAGCCCATCATTTTAAAAAAAAATGTTACTTTTTACATTATACGACATTCAATTATTCATTGTATAAAATTATTGTGTCAAGCATAAATTTGTACATGGGGAAAGATGATCGTTTTTCCATTTTTTTCACCTAGTACTCTTTGTAGCTTCTTTTCTCTGGTTAGTTTAATAACAGCTTTGTATTTCTACCCTTTCAGCTACTTGAAGGAGTTCCGGACCGAACAGTGCCCACTGTTTCTGCAGCACAAGTGCACACAACACCGGCCGTTTACGTGCTTCCACTGGCACTTTCTCAACCAGAGACGGAGGAGACCCATCCGCCGAAGGGACGGAACATTCAACTATAGCCCTGACGTCTACTGTACCAAATATGACGAGACCACAGGCATCTGCCCCGATGGAGATGAGTAAGATGACAGTTGAGATTCCTCTTTGTTGGCCGGGACAGGGTAAACACGCTGCCCCTGCCAAAAAAGCTTTATCAAAGGGATAATGCACTTAATTAGTCATTAAAGTAAAAGTTAACGTTTTGCCTGATGCATTTGCTACTGGTTTTTCATCTAAAATTATTACCTTTAAAAACACATGTTGCCATTTGCTGTCCACTGAAAATGACATCATATGTGCTAAAGGCTCGCGTAACGACCAATCACAGCTCACTTGTTAGTCATGTGGAGTTCACAGGCTTAGCTGTGATTGGCTGCAGCATGTGAAAAATGTAAAATGCAAAATGTGTATGAAAAAGTCTTGGTTTTACATGTAAAATAATGGAATCATCATCAGTTCTTGACAAAATACCTTTTTACTGCTGAAAATGGCTACCTCTTCCTGCTAAGTCATGGTATTCGGATGAAATTGGAACATAAAGCTGTAGACATATTGCTATTTTATAACGAATATCGTTGGAAAATGAGAACAAGCTAAAGATAGTATGAAAGTAAAGTTGCAACCAGTTGGTGATTTATTTACAAGTTGTAATCTTATAGAAAGGAGCGTTTTTTTCATGTCATTGTCAGCATTCATTCATTTGTTCACTACTTGAATAGATTCAGTATGTTAAACTTTATGTGTGGTCTGTTTGTTCATTAAAAAAAAAGACAAGTGGGGCGAAAAAGAAGCTCCTGTCATCACTTAACCGCCCCTGACAATGGAAGCTATTTTTATATGACCTTACCTGTTGCCATAGCAACTGTTGCTACTCGAGATAGATGGCAAAGTCGGAGCTTGCTGGAAATTAATAGTGCAACGTGTTTGGCATTTGGGCTCACTGTGAACTACTATTTTTTTTTTTACCCTCTTTCAGTTGCCCTTATTTACATCGGACCACAGGGGACACGGAGCGCAAGTACCATCTCCGCTATTACAAGACGGGCACGTGTATACACGAGACAGACGCCCGGGGGCACTGCGTGAAGAACGGCCTTCACTGCGCCTTTGCCCACGGCCCGCATGACCTTAGGCCCCCCGTCTATGATATCAGGTGATCGCAAAAATGAACAATGACAATTCGGCTCACAAATTTCACAATTGGCAACAGAACTCTTTTAACACTTCACTTTTAGAAGATGGTTTATTTTTAGTCTTGTTTAAATTCTTTAAATTATTTTTGAAATGTAGTAATTGTTCTTTTTAAGGGGTTAATAATTTTCAGTCTTAAAAATTCTGAATTTGTTACACAGTGTTGAACTTCCTTTTACTTTTTAAACATTTTTTTATTATTTACTTTTCAAAATGATTTGAAGATATTTAACTTATTAACTATCCTTTTCAGTGTATTTGTACTTTTTGACGATATCTTTTGATGATGGACTGTTATAATTTAACAAGTCTTTTACGCAGTTTTAGACAATTTGTTATAGATGTTTTTTGTTTATTTTTTTTATAATATTTGACCATAACCGTTTTGATTTTTGGACTTATGGTTTTTGTTGGGGGTTTTTTTGTACTTTTTTAAAATATTTTTTTTGTACTTTTTTAAAATATTTTTTTGTACTTTTTTTTAATCATTCTTCTATTCTTTTTAAATTCTTTGCCTTTTTGACTTATTATTTGTATGTACAGATATCATCTAAAATTAGCCTGTTTTTGTTTTAAATGCAGAATACTGTATTTTATTTTCAAGGTTTATTCCATTGGTTTTACTCCTGAGATTCACTTTATTAACATAGAATCTTGAAGTAAAGATAACTTCATTTGCATAATCCACTAAATTAAATTGTGTGGAAGTCAAAACAAATGTCTGGTGCAAAGCATTCAGATGGTCAATAGCTGACAAAATGTTCACTTGTAGTCTTTGTTAATGGAAAATGACAAGTGTAAAAGAAGTGTCTTTCAAATTTGGATAACCTAATTTCTCATCAGGAGATTGTCCAAATATATTTATAAAAAGAAATGTCTCCCAACATGATGCAGTGCATGTTTTGGTTCATTCTTTTTTTTTAACCTGGTCGAAAATGTTCCTGATGCATGACACCAGAGAGATCCAAGCACAAGAGGCGCTCCAAAATGGACAGCTAGGCAACGGCGAAGGTATTCCCGACCTGCAACCCGGGGTGTTAGCCAGCCAAGCCATGATTGAGAAGACCCTGACAGAGGACCCCAGGTGGCAAGGTGAAAATCACCAGTTCATTTCAAGCACCGTTAAACTTGAAAATGCTCTTAAATGAGAACATAAGACGAGATTCATGTGTTGTTACCCTTTTTCCCCCCTTAGACACAAACTTTGTTTTAGCAAACTACAAAACAGAACAGTGCACCAAGCCGCCCAGATTGTGCAGACAAGGATATGCTTGTCCGCACTACCACAACAGTCGAGACCGCAGACGCAATCCACGCAAGTACAAGTACAGGTAAGAAACGACTACAAGAGAGGAAAAAAAAATCTTATCTGGACTGTGGTGCTAAAAAACTATTTTGATTGTATCCTATTTGTCAAAATTCTTGAGGTGCGGAAAAAGATTTGTTTTCTTTATAAGTTACTCCATATAAGCGATATTGACAAACAAAAAAAGATTCATCTTCACTATGTGGTTAATCTACGAGTTTTTTTTCTTTACATGAACTTCTATCCGTAATATAAATTCAGTTTTCCATTTATTCTGATGCATTGAGGTGTACAAAGATTTTTTTCGAACAGGTCAACACCATGCCCCAGTGTGAAACATGGCGACGAATGGGGCGAGCCGTCCAAATGCGAAAGCGGGGACTCTTGCCAGTATTGTCACTCGCGCACAGAGCAGCAATTTCACCCAGAGGTGAGTATCATGCTTATCCTTTATCCATACAACACGGGAATCTTGACAGTAGTGCCTGTTTCTAACTTTGCCGTTTTTTTTTTTCCTTTCGGAGATCTACAAATCCACCAAGTGTAACGACATGCGGCAAACCGGCTACTGTCCCCGAGGGCCCTTTTGTGCCTTTGCTCATGTAGAACGTGAGTTACTCATACTTACACAAGCATAATAAAAGAACAAATTTACACTATCGTTAAAGCTGGAATAAACAGATAAATAGAATTAAGTAGGGTAGCGTGCAGACCTGAGTGAAGGTCAAACTGTTTACAAAACTAAAAACAAATGCACAAGCTATTTGCGTTAGATTGTCTTGTGGGTCAAATGCACTGGGTATTCGAGTTAGATTGTCTTGTGGGCGACTTCCTGTTTTCATAGAGGATGTGGTTTGTTACAATATAAAATTCATACGCCAGCAGTTTGGTTTAGATCGCCTTGCTGCTAATGCTGCATGGATGTCATTGCGGTAACTGAGCAGACAATCAAGAAAGTAAACCCAAACAAGTTTTTATGGGTATAAATGCACTTTATATTACAAAAAAAAACAATATTTGAAAAACATTTCCTATACATAATTGGCTTGAGAGCACTCCACAAAGTTTTCCCCACCCGCCTCTCGTCCAAAATCAGCTGAGGTAAGCGGATGTCTCCTTCCGTTGCATCTCCCCCTAGGAATCCCTTCCACCGAGGACACCGTGAGCTCGTTGCTAACGGCGATACATTCCAGCCCGCATTCCCAGCAGGGCTCTCAGCATTATTCTGAGTGTCCTGTCGGCGAGTGGACGACGTCCGGCGGCTCCAGCAACGGACAAGTGGCGACTGTATGTATATACGATTCCAAAATATTGTAATATTCTTAACAAGGTTTAGTGCTAGGCAGAACAATGACGTGTATGCCCACTAGATGGCAGAAGGTACAACGTGCAATAAAAACGCGTCCTTGTGGACATGTTTTGCATGGGGAATTAAAACATGTCGTCCGTGTGCGCCCTCGTTCAGACACAAAACAGCATCTTCTGCGCTGTGAATCCCCTGGCGTCGAGCTTCACTTCCAGCATTACGTCCAGCTTGGCCTCTAGCATCGGCTCAGACAGCTCCTCCCCGACCACCTTGTCCACCATGAACGCGAAAGCTACGCCGTTTTATCCCGGGAGCAACACAGTGGAGTCTGTCATAGGTACGAGGATGTCCATCTTTTTTTTTCCAACTGGAAGTCCTCTTAAAAGGTTACTTTATGTATTTACTCATTTTTTGCAGCCAGAAGTAGGACCCATTCCTCCAAATTGCCAGTATTTTTTTGATTACCATTCAACAAATACATGACAGGAAAACTTATTAAATGTCTTATTGAACAAAATAATTATAATTTTTGAAATGAATGTCAATCGGTAATGTAAAATGTGTGCTTCTAAAAAAAAAATGTGTGTGTGAAACAATGAATACTATTAGAAACACATTTTGCCACTGGACTGATAATGACATCACATATACTCTGGGCAATCATGGCCCAGCTTGCAAATTGTTGCATAGATTAAAAAAATTGTGAGCCCTGATTGGTCATTCCCTGAGCCCATTCATCATTTTGAACTTTTTACTGCTCAAATTGGCTAAATACGTATCCCTTTAAACTTTTTTATCCACTCTCAGGATCTGCTCTAGACCTCAACTTCAGTGACATCAACGTTGCGTCGCTTGACAAGGAGCTGGAAGAACAAGATAACAATGTTGGATTAGAAAGTAAGGAAAGAAAGTTAAATATCTCCCTGGTGTGACATGAGTTGGTAAAAATTGGACACAACATAAAAATGAAATGCACATAAAATGCTGAGCAGATGAACGAAAGGCTAAAGACTGGAAGTTTAGGCAACAGTTACGTATTCCATGGCATGCTACTAAGTCACATCCTCATTGGCTCGTCTTAGGTCAAAGAATGCTGGGCGGCTCGGCCCCGGTCAACATCCCCGGCTCGCTGGCGCGCTCGTCCTCCTTCAACTCCTCCTCCTCGTTGTCCACCTCGCCGCTGAGCTCGCTGTCGCAATCGCAGTCCCTGCTGTCCGGCGCCATGCCACATCACAACCACCCCGCTAACGTGTTGGCCAAGCACGAGCACAGCCTGCTGGGAACTCCCACGTCCGCTTCCCAGAACTCTTTAGGTTAGTGGAAATACTGGAAATGCTTGTGATGTGAAAAAAAATATAATAAACTGCACACCGTGAAACCATCATTTTTATTCTACAATATACAGTCTGTACACTGTTCATATGTAATTTTGCATCAATCGGTTGTTCATACTTATTTGGTATGCAGCAATCAAAGCAGCGCTTTCAATTTTGTTTTATATGAGCTATTAAATGACAGCAAAACATTCTATTTTATTACAATTGAGATGGTCTAATGTGGTGTGATTGTTTTGGATTTCTTTGATTCTTAAGGTTTGGTAAGGTCTATATGAAAGAAAGGGGAAAAATACGTGGTCACATTATTGTACATTGAAAAGGAAAACAGTAATTTGATGAAAGTTGACAATTTTTTTTTAAAGAAAAACAACAAAAAGATGGTACTGGAATTCCCCTCAATTGTTTACTAAAAAGAACTATCATCTAAAAAGACGTTATTTATTTAAACTTGGTCAGTGTTTTTATATTTGCTCATTGACTGGTCAGTGTCTGAACAAAAGCTTTTGCATTGAAATCATTGAGAGCCATCAACAGCTTCCCATGGATATCAGCTGCAGCGTTTCCATATTTTTAGCCTTTAAGATTATTGTTGAAACAAACAGAAGAAAAGTGTTTGTTTCCATTTTTGACTCGATCCAGGCTTGAACGGCGCCAGCAGCATTTGGGACTTTGTGAGCGGCAGCTTCTCGCCAAGTCCGTCTCCGGTCTTCAGCAGCCTAACGTCGGCGGCGGGCAGTGGCGATGTTTCCCGTCTCATTCGGGAACTGGATGAGGCCAAGAGGAAGATCAAACAATGGGAAGAGGCCTGGCATCAGGTCAAACAGGTGCGCTTAACAAAAAAGAACTTCCTGGAAATGGTGGCTGGAGACGGTAACCGTTTGTCTATAGGCGTGCGAAACGTGCCAGAAAGACGCCCACGAAGCCAAGGAACAAGCCAAGGCTGCGGAAACGGAGCGGCAGCTGGCCGAGCAGAAACGGAACGAGACGGAGCGCAAGCTGAAGGACCTTCACGGGGACTTCGACGCTCTGTGCCGGGCCCCCGGAATGCCGCTCCTGCGCAGCTACGGCGAGCTGGACCAGCTTCCTCTGACCAAGCTGCACTCGCTCAAGAACCAGCTGCGAAACGACCTCGACATTCTAGACGGGGTAAGAAAAAGGTCGGCAAAGCGCCTTTGTTAGCGCACCTGTGTCACATTTGTCTCCTCTCTCCAAACAGGTGATATATCTGCTTCAGTCAAAGAAATGTGTAGTTTGCCAAAAGCACGACAGGTGCATTGTGCTGCAGCCGTGCCAACATTACGTTCTATGCGAGAGCTGCGCGCCAAGCAAATCCGAATGTCCCTACTGTCAAACGAAAATACTCAAGTGGTGATGCACGCTCGTACATGAGAGGGTACTGTGTGAAAAAGGAAAAAAAAATCAAATAGGTATCAAATTTTATATATTTCATACAACAGTTAAAACGTAGAATGAAATGAGGCTTGATTCCAGTAAACAGAACGTACAGGAGATTCGGATGTTTCAGTTTTGCTCATTTTACTTGGCCGGCATCTTCATTTTAGCCATGATACTAAATTCAGCCACAATAACATAACATAATAACATAATGACATAATATAATACATAATATACAGGTGCATCTCAATAAGTTAGCATTGAAAACTTCAACCAGTTCAGTTTACCTCAAAAAGTGAAACTTGTGTTTTTTATTGAGCTGCCAGGTGAAATGTCAAAATATTTTTGTAGGAATGCAGAAAACTCCCTTTTCGCAAATGACACATTTCCATTAAATTATCAATGACCGACTGTTAAAATTTTTGGATGAGCAATATTTTTTTCCACTTTTTCAAACTTTACCTAGCAGAACACCGCTTTTCTCATCCTTCTCGAGATCTCTCCTCAAAAAGTTTCATCTATGAGACAAATTTGCCAGGTGAAAAAGCACATTAAAAAAAAAAAAAGTGATCAGGAGGAACGGCAACTGTGTCAGCCCTTCAGCATCAAAATGTGCTAGCTGGAAGAAAACCTATACTAGACGCAGCTGTACATAAATGATTAAATTATGTATGAACTATAAAAATGATTTTTAATACTTGAATTCTGTGGTATTCTGAAAATTGTTATTTAGCAGTAGTAATAATAGTATTTTTTTCAATGTTCCAATATATTGTGATGCATCTGTAATTATTTCCGGACCCGGCAGAATTTATGAATCAACCTAAAGTTATTTTTTTCCGACAGAATTGAATGTGCCCAGGATCTTCGGCAGTTATCAAACGCACTTAAAGTCGTCACTTCCTAAACAGTTCATAGGCAATGAGGATGATGAAACATTTTGTCTTTAAAATGATATTTTATTGTCTGTTACGATAAAAAAAAAAAAAAAAAAGGCCAAGTGACTGAAACGGTGTCACACTTAAAATGAGCAACAATTGCGACATCCACGTTTTGTATCCAATTGTCAAAAACTCACTCAAACTTTGGGAGATAATTGCGAAATTCAGCACTATGCAGAGTGAGTTTTTGATGCGACAAAAAAAAACAAAAAAAAAAACATTGCAAAATTGTCAAGTGTTTCAGGTATTAGCATTGAATGTTCCTTTTTAATAAAAATAAATAAATAAAACCCAAATAGTTGATAAAATGCAGCCAGTCAAGCAATTCTGACCCTGACAATTTCTAATTCAAGCACTTTGTTGACATGGGACTATTAAAAGGTTATGTAGACATTTTGTTTAAGCTGCTTTGTAGGTATTGTTTATGATTTTTGACTAGTCCAACTTTTTACAAATATACCTATAAATATATATACAGTATAAGCTAATGCTTTTTTGTGTACTGTGAAACAAATGGAATATTTCATGTTTCCTGTTAATAAATCATGGCATGATTCTGCATATTAAGATTTAATAGGAAAATCAAAGTATTTAATAGTTTCTACTTTTCATAGTTAGATTTATAAATAAACGAGAAAAAAATCTTATCAAATAAGTGCAAATTTAAGATGCATTTTAGGCATAACCAGCAGCTGTAAAATGTGTAAGTGAACACACCCTACAAGTGGTTTAATCTTTAATCGTTTTTTTTTTTTGTTTTGGTAAGATTTATATGGAGTAAGCATGTATTGTCTTTAAGTGTGTGGGGAAACTAGCCTCTAGAACAAATCGGCCTCCAGCTCGAAAGTGCCTTAACCTCAAATTGTTGAAGCGTAAACGTTTTTTTTTTTTTTTTTTTGGGTGGGGGGACGGGGGATTTGTTGTAAAAAAAAAAAAAAAAAGTTGACGGAAACACCATAATCAAATGTATATTCGGCCCAGTGTCATTGTTTTGTTTTGTTTTTTTAGTTATTGGAAGATGATCTACTTCTCGTGCAGCTTGGCTCTTGAGATTTACGCTTTGTTTCCCTGGCCATATGCAAACAAAGGGCACAAGCACTTGCACGACAATTTTCCTAATCGAGTCCGTCGAAAATGACCTTCTACTGTGTTAGCAAATCGTCTCTCTGGCTTTAAAAATCCACAAGGAGTGTCTCCAGGTCCAATTGCTTTTAGCTACTTGTCTGTTTACATTCCCCGGCGTGACAGTAAAGCAGCGCTTTGGGAAAAGTTTTGATGATTCAGCCATTTGAGACCTTTTGGGTTTGCCCAAATATGGACCAATTAAAGCGTGGTACACACAATGCTGGTTTGAACATTTTAACTAGTGATGGGGAAAATGAAGCCTCGTGAACCACTTGATATATTTTTTTTACCCCTCTAGGGGGGTGCTCTTGGTTTAGATATAAATGCTTTGAAATAGAAAGTATGACAATGACATTGCATCTTCAAACCAATAGTGCCATCTAGAGGCGCAAAAGTGTTTCACGGGGCTTCATTTTCTCAGTACTAGTTTATTTATTTATTTTTTTTTAATAGTGACCCCACACATGATGAGGAGAAAAACAAATAAGTTGTGTGCTATCTGCTATTATTTGCAACGGTCATCCGTGACAGCTTCCAATCAGAAGGAAAATTGGTCTTACACGCCACAGGATAATCACGCTAGTTTGTAAGAACTTCCGATAATTACGTTGTGTACCCCACTTGAGCCAATACTAGCGATTTGTCAATCACGAATCCCCACAAACGGGACCACCCACTGTTTGAGAACTCTACCATTTTTTTTTTCTTCCGTTATTTTCACGTGACGTAAAAAGTTGTCTTAAAACTTCACTTTTGAGCCATAGAAAAATTGACAATAACCCTTAATAATTTCATGTAATGTCATGTACTGCCACTCTAACTTGTTTGATGATCAAAGTGTGTTTATAACTACTGTAACAAAATATATAATAATGCGGTTCGTCACAAACGTTTTCTTTTTAACTCATTCAATCCCAAAGACATATTTTTACGTTTACGTGCAGAGCTTCAATCCCACGTACTTTTTCATGTTTCTCATAGTATTTTAGTGTTTGATTAAAGGAGGGTCTAAAAATGGCTGACACAAAATGAATTCCTTACTTCAGATAATTAACTCGAGTAATTTCTAGCTTTAGTACATAAAGTTACCTAACCCTAAGTAATTGATTACTTTCGTACTTAAGTAATCAATTTCTCTAGGGTTCGTAATTTCTTAATCTTGGTACTAAGGTATTAAAAGTAATTTATTCAGGTTTTGAAGTTCTAAAATAATTGATTAGCACTTAATTACATAAAGTAATTATTAATTGATTGCACAAGGTAATTGATTACTTTATGTAATTACTTAAACGAGGTATCCAAAGTCATTACATTAGATACTTAAGTAACCAATTACTATAGCCAGTGACTACCAAAAGTAATTGATTACTTTAATATCGAATTACTACCTAAAGTAGATATCATAAGCAATTACTTTACTTAAGTAACCAATTACAATAGTACTTAACCGGCCAATTTAAGAATTTAATTAGTCAAACACTAGAAATGTCTAGGCATTTAAAAAAAAAACAGTCTTTGGGAAATAATTTAAAAACGTAAAAAAGCACGTCTTTGGGGTTGAATGCATAATAATTTAAAAATACATTTATAATGTTAGAGGAATTTTGTAACTGCCCCCACAGTGATGACTTATACTGCTGTAAATTATTGTTTACTTTTTTTTTTTTTTTTTTACTGTTTGTGTAGTTGCTTTAGTCATCATTTTTGCCTGTTTAAAAAAACAAAAACAAAAGATGTCTCCTGCAAAAATTTAGAGAAGAAAACCAAAGTGATGTTTCCTGTAGCTCTCCAAATTTCCAAACAATTTCACTTGGGGGCTACAAATGAAAGCCTCATGATGCTTGGAATTTGGTTTTTAAGGGTCCGGTGTTATTTGCACCAAGCGTCAAAATAACAGGAGTCAACCGATATCTTTTGCTTTTAACGTCGACGCACTTGAGCCCGAGTTTGTTGCAGTTTAACCAAAGAGCTGAACTTTGTTCTTTCAGTTTGACATTTTTTCTTTCAATTAAAAGAAAACTAAAGGCTAAGTAAAATAATCACACCTCCGACCTTAAATCGTGAATTAGCAGTCATAAATTGTCTTCTTCTCCAAGTTGGCATAAAAATCGGACAAATCCCGACTAACTGCATTATTTTAGAGCCGATTCAAGGTTTATTTTTAAAGAACAATGAAGGAATTGCATGTGGTCCTGAAGTGGCCATCTCGGTTTCACTTATCGCAACTTTTCTTGAAAATGCTTTCTACGTTCATATAGTTTATGATACTGTATGGTGCTTTTTTTTTTTCCTCTTTCCCCTGCGTCTGGAAAGTGAGGTTATGCGTGGCAGATACAGACTTAAATGATTACCCTAACAAAACAATGCCTAAAGTCCACTTTGTAAGCACACTTTTGGATGATGACTATTTTGTGCCTTTTACGATTGGATTTGGAGAGACAAAATTGTCAAATGTCTTGAAATTAGGATCCAAAAATCCAGTGCCTTACAAGAAGTCAAGTGGATGATGATGCGCCGTAAACTTTGCATTTACATACTGTAAGCTAAAATGTTTCAAAAGTGGCAGGTCGTAGATCTTTTTTTTTAAATCGACTGATTTTCAGGGGTGGCACTATATATTTTAAAAAAAAAAAGTGATTTTTCTGCCATTTTTACATGCAAGCAGTATTGTTGGACCCATTAATACCCGCACGTTTTTTTTTCCATTGCATCTTAAATGTAAATATACAAGTGAAAATGCATGTATTTTATTTAATGAAACCATGCGGTAGAAGCTCATAACCAACTGCCAATTATTTTTACATAGCAAGTCCCTGTTAGCCAACGTGCGTTTTTTTTAGCCTAGCTGGCTAGCAAACATTCCGCTATTTCTCTACTTTTGTTAGCTTTCTTGTTTGCTCTGGCTAATCTAATGTCAATTATAATGGTATTCAACGTTTTTTTATACTTTTTTTGTTAGCAAATTTAGGCATACCTGGTGTAGCTGTTAGCTAAAATATGCTAATTTAGCCTAGCTACCTTGCAAACATCCTGCTCGTTCTGCTAGTGCTATTTCTCTACTTTTGTTAGCTTTGTAATCTTTGCCTAATGTCTTTTTTTTTCTTAATTAGCAAATAACTTGTAACTGAGCAGAAGTCTTTAGTGGCATGTCTCCGTTCACCAAAATATGCAAGTTTAGCCAAGCTGGTTAGCAACCATTCTACTATTTGTTTACTTTTGTTTGTTTTCTTTCAGTCAATCTAGTTGCAGATTTTAATAGTATTGAACAATGTTTTATTCTGAAGCAAAAGTCTTTAGTGGCCTGTCTCTGTGACCCAAAACATGCAAATTTCAATTCCAATGATGTGCACGAGTATTTTTCCATCACTGTCTGTATTTGCCGCGCTACTTAAGACAAGAGAAAAGCAATATTCAGTCATTAGGGATGAAACTTTAATCAATCCGGCACCAAATGGGAAACAAACAAAAAAAAAAGTACCAGCCAGGAAGACTCTTGTAAATGAACCGTACACGGCATACTTTTGAATCTGTTTTGCATTGTAGCTGTGGTGTTTGTTGTCTTTTTTTGAATGCTACGAACATGTGCGCCTGAAGATTGATGATGCAATCTTGTACACGTGTAATGATATTGAGTGTGATGTTGAAATTGAAAATGACTTTACAAGTGCGATTGTTGTGGAAAGTTAAAAAAAAAAAAAACAAATCTGAATGTGGCAACGGCTGTTCCATGTACTGTAGACATGTTGTTGTTATTATGAACAGTTAACATTTTTGAAGCCCTGAAATATTGAATGTATTGTTCTAAATTAGATATTAAATGAAGAGGTCACTGGAAAGCGCAGTTCATTCATTTTCATGTAGCATCTAGTTGTAAACTGCTATTCAATAAAAAGATTTTTTTTGTTTATTCCAGATTAATGCAATGCTTAAATGGAAACTGGATTTAACGGGATTATTCCTGTCAGTGGGTTTGAAAAAAGTTGTTTTTTTTTTGTGATATGTAGGAATTCAAGATGATAATCACAAGAATTTTACTGTCGGTATTTCAAATGTGTGTTGTGAACACAAACATACCGTATAGGTGCAAGTCTTTGAGTACTATCAAATATTTTTTTGTTTTATTTGATTTCTACATTAAAAGATTGTGTACCGCATATTTTCTGTAGTGTATGACTAGTTTGTTAACACTTATTAAAATTGTTACACTACAGTGTTGTAATGGTTTACAAAGTTCACGAGATTATTTTTTATCATCTTGACAATTAAACTACTTTTTCATCTGCTTTGTGTGATTTTTTTTTTTTACTGACATATTTATAGTCTCAAAAGGAAATTTCGTGAATCAACAAGATTCGTTTTTTTATTTGCCTGCGTATTAAAGTAATTTTATTTCTTAATGTATTCATCTAAAAACGATTAATTTGCAAATAAAACTTCAAAGACCTTACATTGCAATCCATAAATTATATTCAAGTGAAGAACGTACAAAATATGACGTGTGGTTCGATTAAATAGCAATTCATCTCTTCAGCTGGGGAAAAAGCAATTCCTTTTCAGAATTAACTTTAGCGATAAAGTTAAATAAATAAATAAATTCTATCGCAATGAATAAACGTTATACCCCCATTAATTTCTCATGAGTGCAGTTTCTTTTCCTACCACCGGGTAGCAGCCTAACAGCATCGTGAGGTTAAGCCTTTTAAAAGTCACTTTCTGCACCTGACGGTTGAAATATTGAAACCGCTCATTATTTTTCTAGCGTATTTTGCAGTCTTACCTTTTTGAGGAACTCAATACCGAGGAACTCAAAAGGGAAAAAAAAAAAAAAACTACAAAGGCGTGTATATGCTAATTAACCAACTGGTTACCTACGTCATAAGGAAGCGTGTCAGAACAACTCGCCATAAACGTGGCAGTGTAAGTTGGAAGGAAAAGCGTTAGGATTGTTTGTTTTTGTTTTCTCCAAACTTCTACAGGCGTTGGAACTTGAAGCAGAAAGACGTAGACAAGATAATCCTTACAAAGAGAAACAGGATACGTTTTAAAACGTCATCACACCAGCAAGCCATATTGATTGACGACAAATTCAATTATATATTATATATGTACGCGTAAGCTGTTTGAAATTTGGAAAATATATATATATATATTTAACAGCGCTCCATTTCAACAATTTGCAACTTCAAAAAAAACGTAACTTTTTTGTAATTTATTATCCGAACTCAGTTTTCACAAATACATTGCTAGGATTTATATACTGTTAAAAGTTGTGATTAATCTCCTTTAACACTTTCAAAGTAAAAACGGGATACTACTGATAATCTTTAAGGAAAACTTTTGCCACTTGGTGACATCACATTGCCTAAGGTAAGTAATCACACCTCACCTGCTCCCCATGTATGTGTGATGTGACGTCATTTTCAGTCGACAGCAAGTGGCAGAATAGGTTTTTGTTGTGTTGTTGGTCATATTCGTCTTTAAAAAGGGAATGACTACAGTTTTGAATGCATTTATTGCACAATCCAGCACTTACAGCGCAAACTATTGGAAAGTAAACACATCTACATTCACTCATCTACTTGCATGTGATATTATTTGTCATAAAACAGCCATTTTTATGTCCTCGGACCTGTCAACATGATGACTAAACTACGGATCACCAAATCCGGTCCTCGAGGCGACCTGTCCAGAATGTCCAACACACGTGATTCATATGGTCAGCTCGCCATTAAGCTCACCATTTGAATCAGGTGCGTTGGAGGAGGGTGACCTCCGGACTAAACAAATGGATTTGTTGTGTGTAAATTCAAATTTATTGTCAAAGTGATTTGGTACTATTTGGAGCCATATTTGCTATTGATGGATAAATGAAGCTTCATCAAGCACTTGTGCATTTTGACTCCTCTAGATGTTGTTCTTCACTTAACACTTTTGCAGTATTTTGATTGTTTTTGGGTCCTTTTCCGCCACCTTCCTGCTAGTTTGAAAACTGTCTGTTCTTGCCATGTTGCACTCTGACATGTAGTCACCATCTGGGTGAAATTTCAGCTCCCTACTGTAATATGTCAATGCTTTCCCTTTGATGTAAAAATCAAAAGAGAGGCCAAAATACCACACAAGGGTTGAATATGTAGCGGAAATACATTTCCAAAAGCATTTATCTTTACCCCAAGAGCGCCATATAGAAGACAAAAAAAAAAGTGTCACAAGTGTTTCATGAAGCTTCATTTCCTCATCCCTAGAACCCGGCTATACTCAATGTACTGCTCTACATGTTTGGAAAAGTTCAGCGTCAATATCTCGCAGGTCCTGACCTCCTAGACGAGCGGGACTAGCGCAGGTTATGTTGTTGTATATGGTGATGGTGCTGTCGGGCTCCTCGCCCTCGGCGTGGGTCTCCACTTGCCGAGGCACCACGTGCGGATTCCGCAAGCTGTAGGTCCTCAGCGAGTTAACGCCACAATCGCATCGCCAGCGGTTCCCGGACAACAGAAGCTTCTCCATGTTGTCGGAGAAATCCGGGACGAGGCTCGTCAAGGCGTTTGATCGCAGGTCAAGGTAGCGCATCCTCGGAAGGAGATGCTTGGTGCCGTTGTGCGGAAACTGGCGGCATTCGTTGTTGGACAGCAGCAAGTACTCCAGATTCTTCAGACCAGAAAACGTGTGGCTGGTGAGGACGTCTAACTTGTTGAAACTCAAGTCCAGTCCCAGTAAGCCGACCAGATCCGCAAAGCTCTGACGTTCCACCGCAGAAATGTTGTTGTGCTGCAGGAAAAGTCTCCGTAGACTAGAAAGCCCTGTGAAGGCTTGACTGGTGATTTTGTTCAGACAGCCTTTGTCCAGATGAAGGCTGTGAAGTTTTGACAGACCTTTAAAAACTTGATTGGGTAGACTATGGAAGCAACTCCCCGACAGGTTGATGACGGCCACATGCGAGAGTCCCGCGAAACTACCCGCTTGTGCCTCCTGAACTTGGTTGTGCTCGAGCTCCAGAACTTCCAGATGTCCGAGGCCTTCAAAAATCCTTTCGCCCAGGGCACGGATTCTGTTGTAGCTGAGGCGCAGTTCTTCCAAGAACTGCAGATCGCGGAAAGTCCTGGGCCTTATTCCGGCGATGGAGTTGTTGGAAAGACGCAGCACGAGAAGGTTGTGCAAACCCAAGAAGGTGTCATCATGGAGGCTGGTTAGTTTGTTGTTGGTGAGGTCCAGCCACCTGAGAGCTCTCATGCCCACAAAGGCTCTCGGCGCCACCATGGCAATCTGATTCTGGGCCAGGTAAAGCTTCCGCAGTTTGACGAGTTTCACAAACACGTTGGCCTTGATGACTTTGAGGGAATTTCCCGTCAGATCCAATTCTTTGAGCTCGCCGAGATTTTGGAAGAGCTGCGGCTGCAGGTAGGCCAGCCGGTTCCCCGCGAGGACCAGCTCCCTCAGACCCTGCAGGTCTTGGAAAATGTTCTCGGGCAAGACCGCTATGGAGTTCCAGCCCAAGTTGAGAAGCCACATGTGCAAAAGTCCAGAGAAGAGTCTCTCCTCGAGGCGAGCCAGCTGGTTGTTGTGCAGACTGATGGAGGCGAGGTTGGGCGTGTTCTGGAAGACGGTAGCCGGTAAAGCGCGCAGCCGGTTGCGCTCAAGGTGAACGTGAGCCAGCGAGCGAAGACCCCGGAAAGCCTGAGCGTCCACGCTCGCCAGCTGGCCGCTCTGCAAATTCAAGAAGTCCAGACTGCTCAGATCCTTGAAGGAGGCCGCCGGCAAGGCGGCGAAAAGGTTGCCGTCTAGCCAGAGCGAGTGCGTGGCCCTGGGCATGTCGGCGGGGACTTGGGTAAAGTTACGAGCGCTGCAGTACATGTTGAGCTCCAGGCTGTAGTCATCGTGCAGACAGGCGCATCCCTTGGAACACGGGACGGGTTCTTCGCTTGTCGGGCTGGGGTCCGGCAACACCGCTGATGTTCCCAGTACCCACAAGGAGAACAGCGCGAGGCTTTGCATCCCAGCTGCCACGACAGAGCGTCCGGTTAAATCCACCGCGCCAAATCGCTCCTGAAAGAAGTCGCGGGAAATATCTTACCTTAAACCTGGAAGGTCTGGCTTGTTGAGCGCGGCGCGCGAGCGGCAGAATGACTGAACCTTATGCAACCTTGAATGACGAACCACTGCAAAGGCAACCCCCGAGCAATTTTTTTTTTTTTAAACAGATGTTTTCAGTTAACCCAGTTTCTTCCATCCGATCTGAAAAACCGGTCGTCTCGTTACATAAGCAACCAACCGCTTCGGATCCAAAAACACTCCTGAAACGGATACGTTCTTATGCGCTTGTATTTGTACGTCATTCGTGTATAAATGTGTACAGTCCGCCCAATCAATGGCTTCATTTTGGTGGCCTTTGACTTGAGCGCATTTGCCGTACGTTGTCAATGATATTCCAATGGTCGAGAGATAAGACGAACCCTAACTCAAATAACTTTGTATACATGGTCCATTCACGAAAAAAAAAAAAAAAAACGTCATGATGTGAGGTTAATTCATAATGCCAAGCATAAGCTCACCGTTTTTTTTTTTTTTCCTTTGGACACGAGACTAAATGACTGGCGGTCCAGAGGTCCTTTTCCTAATCTGTGATCATAATAGCTAACTTTTTGTTTGCTTTTTTCTTGGGTATCTGGGGTTGTTTCAGACAGCCATGAACCGGCGATGCTCTTGAGGGCGAGACAACCAAATTTAGATAACGCACACTGTGCGTTTCAAGCACATGACCTTTATTGATCGACGCTGAAGAGCATGTCATCAGAATCATCCAGGTGCTCATTGATCAAATCACTATTTTAACACATCTGGCGGTTTCTGACACCGAGTTTGCAAAATGGAATCTACAAGGGAAGAACAAGAGTTTTCCATTTTTGCCTGAAAACTAGATTGTATGACCATACTTTTTTTTTGCATGAGCGTACTTTTTTTGTTTGTTTTTTCATTTATGAGTTTAGGATGTGATCCAAGTACACGTTGGTTAGAGCTCAATCACCTTTGAAACCATGCAACATTTCCCTTTACAGTGTAAACAGACTACAAACTGGCGCGTTGTGATTTTTGTCAATCAATCCGAAAGGGAACAGTTGAGTTCTTATATCTCAAATTGCTGCCCAAAAATCCGCGAGGCTAGCGGTTCACGTTAAAAAGTCCATTGTCTCGAACTGAGCAGATGTGCTAAGCAGCCTTTCACCTCCGCAGGTGATCCCGGCGGTCTGAAACGCGACGCCTTCTCCAAGCCTTTGACAGCCAAACGCCCCCCAGACCTTCCCGCGGGCTATTAATAGTCCCGAAAATCGCAGTTATCTCAGAGGAGCTGCAAGTCAGCCACTCTTCGTTAATTGATTGTGACCAATGTGACAAGATCCATTTATACGAAACGGACCGCTAACACTTCCTCTTTAGGTCACGCAGTCCTTTGAATCATTGGGAAGAAGTGGCGGCTAACCATGAGGCTTTTTGGTAGCATAGCTTTTTGTAGCTGCTTTTCTGTGTCATTACAGGAAGTAATTCTGAAATGTATTTGTTACAGATTTTAATGCATTTTTATAATTTCATACTATTATAATAATAATGAAAGGGTTTAAGAGCATTTTGG
This sequence comes from Hippichthys cyanospilos, assembly GCF_059441005.1. Taxonomy (NCBI): domain Eukaryota; kingdom Metazoa; phylum Chordata; class Actinopteri; order Syngnathiformes; family Syngnathidae; genus Hippichthys; species Hippichthys cyanospilos. The sequence continues at coordinate 9,212,958 of NC_142384.1, forward strand.
GGTGCTTGGAACAGGTTAGGCTATTAACATGTAAAATGTGAGTCTTACTTATGAAAGATTTACGTTACCAAATTACTTCTGGAACAAATGAATTTTGTTGTA